>NC_081295.1:71542727-71845757 GCF_030435805.1 Mustela lutreola
TGTGCTCTCATGTTCTTTCTCTCTTTCAAATGAATAAAATCTTAAAAAAAAAAAAAAAAGAATCTTGGGAGAAGATGATAGTATTTTGCATTGTACCCCAGGATGGGAAGTACTGGTTTGGAATGAAGGGATTGGGGCAAGAGAGAAAGGAGGATTATGAGTGTGGTAGGGAGAGACAATGAGGATATGTTGAACTTGAGATGTATGAAAAGCTTAAAGAGAAATGAGGCCTCTTTTAAGAAATATTTCCCTGAGAGATATATATTTAAAACATATTTGCTTGGGGGTGATGGTTAAAGCCATTGGAGCAGAAGGAATCATCCCGCGGACATGTAGGGCCATGAGAGGACTAAGAACAACTTTGAAGTATCCCACCACTTCAGGGATGCAAAATAGAAGAGATGACTTAGAAGGGATGGTTCAATCCAGAAGAGTAAAAATTAGAGGTCAGGGAAGACAACAGACTTCACAAGAAATGGTCAGTTATGTCAAATAATTGAGAGAAGTGAACCAGACAAAGACCAAGTAGAAACCATTAAAGCTGAAGTTTACACGTGCAGGGCTGGCTGACCTTCTAGAAAGCAAGTTGTGTTGGAATGATGGGAAGACAGAAGCCCATTGCAATAGGCCAAGATGTACCAGAAGCTATGAATTTAGTTGGGATTGTTGGGGAAGGGTCAAAACAATAAGGTTTATTGCGGTTTTCTTTTCTTTTTTTTCTTTTCCTTTCGTATTTTGTCTGGGCGGAGTGGAGGGGAGGGCCTTGATCATAAAATAGTTTTCACATGTAATTCCTGATACTTCATATTATCCATATTTCTTTCTGTAGCTAATTCAAGAACATCTTGCCTCCTATTATCTAAAATAATACTCAAAATAATTGAGTAACTTTTGAAGAAAACTGACCATGATAAATGTGAAAAAATCCCTAAGAACGTTGTTTGTCCTTAAGAGATGCCATTAATTTTGTTTTTGTGATTTTTAAATGTAAGGCTTTTTCCTAAATTGAAAGGCAATGATTGTTTTAACATTATTTTTTTCATATAGTTGATATGTAGTGTTACATTTGTTGCATGTGTACAGCATAGGGATTCCATATCTCTACACCTTATACTATGCTTACCATAGCTGTCACTAACATCTGTTACCACTGAATGCTGTTATATCACTGACTGTATTCTCTATGCTCTACTTTTATTCCCATGAGTTATTCGTTTCAGCAGTGGAAGCCTGGGTCTCCCACTCACCCTCCCCCGTTGTGTCCCTCTCCCACCTACACCCCCCCCGCCCTTGCCAGCAGCCAGCAGTTTGTTCACTGTATCTATAGGTCTGATTCTTTAAAGCAGATGCTTTTAAAATACGCTTGTTTGGAAGCTGGTGTCCAAGAGGCTGATGATTTGATATACTGAGTTTGTCCCATGTTAGCAGCTCTTTGAAAATACCCTTGGTTGGAAGAGATCATTCTCTCTCTCACTGCTTTTCTGTGTTGCTGCATGTAGTAAGAGTAGTTGCTCTGCCCACTATAATCTGTATAGCAAAACCTGGGAAATATATGTTAGATAAATTGGAAAACATGATGCTATCTGAAACAAGATGAAGACAAGTGTTATAAGCTTCATTTCCAAATCTTAATTTTTGAGAAACAGAATGTGTTGAGTGATATATAATTCTGTTCAAGTTTTTACTCACCCTCTAAAATGATTTTTACAAAGTACTACATATTTTTACATAGGAAACTAAAATTTTTATCATAAGCTTAAATAACTGTGAAGGAATTCTAATACTTTATCATGTTTCAGGTAAAATTTAATGCCATAGTGATTTGATACAGTTATCTGTTTTTTAAAAAAATACATAAAAGCTCTTCGTTAATACCAAGAAATTCTGCATCATTGCTTTTTTCCTATTTCCATTGTACTTCCTCCTTAGAAATTTACCTTAATGTAATATATTCAGTGGCATAGATTAATTACATTTCTCTGCAGCACAGTAAGTATATTTTGAAGTAAAAGTTCATCAAATAACAAATTATTACAAATTAATAGTTAATAAATACAAAATTTCAATTTTATTGAAAATGGGGTTCTTAGAGAAAGTTCTTAGTTTTTTCTTAACTGTCAATAGGTAGATATAACTTACTCTTAATAAATTTAACTCAATTCTATTTTTCAATTTTATTTATGTATATATATAGATAAATATGTAGGCATTGAGAAAATTAACATACACATGTAAATCAGAATTTTAAAACTTAGTTATAGCAGTGATACAGTTTTTAAAACTCCTTTAAAGTTCATTATATGCTAAAAAATCACTGTAATCTTTACCAAAATTATTTGTGATCTACCAGCTAATTGGTCCTTCTTCATAATTGTTGAAAGCAAACGGTTTGGAACAATTTGACTCATATACAGATTTGTTAGCTCAGTTGTTACAGTAATTCATTTTGTCAATTTCTGAGAAGTATGCCGGAAAATGATTACTGAGAAAAGAGTATAAAAATATTTGAGGTTCTTGTATATATTGTCAAACAGATTTTTAGGAAAGTTGTACTTATTTATATACTTCTATCAATGGCAGTCAATTGATAATCTCAATGTCTTCTCCCTACCACTATTTTCTTTAACTTTCATTAATTTCATGGTTGAAGAAGTTGTATTTCACTGCTTTAATTTACCTTTTGTGGGTAATTATATCTAATTATGTGTCATATATTGTGAATTCGCAAAATCAGGAAAGGTAGCTCTATATATTCTTTGTTCCTCTATTATAGAAATAGGTATGTGGATCTATAATATTTAATCTATTTACATAGGATACTTAAATTTATCACATTTTTGTATTAAATGAAAATAAGTGTGTAGTAAATATTTAATATAAATATTATAGAAGGGCACCTGACCCATAGTAAGTAATACAAATGTCATTGGCATCAGCGTTATCATTATCACCAGTGGGAAATATTTTCCTTAGTTTGGGTTTGAATAATTTGATTTTTTTTTAAAACAAGAAATCTTCCTGTTTTTTTCATATTGTTTATCTAAGTGTTCTTGAGTTCTTTTGAACTGAGAGGCCATTATTTAATAAAGACAGCTTCCTTAGAAATATAGATTGTCCATCCTTGGGAAGATAGTGTTTAGAATAATGATGATCCTCTCCATCTCCTTTAACTTGTTGATTTGAGTGTAGGAATTGCTAAAGAGGATTTCCTTTTTTAGGAATTCCTTTTCAGCTATTTTGCATTCAACTTGAGGTTTCCTGATTATCTGTCATTTTCTATAAAGTTACATAATATTTAAAACTGGTACATCCTATATCAAAAATACATACAAATAAACTCATGGGCATAGGAGTGATTCTCAAATTTTAATCACCAGTGTGGCATGGGCACTGACACAGCAGAATGGATATGGTATTTCACTGCAGACCTGATTTTGCACTGGACTGGTGACATCACCTGAAAATTAGGCCAAATGTGGGTTAAGAAGCACTTGAGTATTTGGAGAGTAGTATATATATTTGAGATGTAAATGTGGTTTCTCAAACTTATAAAAAACAACATGTATTTAAATGTGGGGTATATCTGAATGCAATTTTTATGGAACTGTCCTTCATTTGATTAGGGAATTATGGAGGTAATAAGAAAGAATAAGGAAAATGAACTTTTCTAGGTAGAGAAATACAATGACTAAGATTCCAGAGATATGTGGTTAGTAAATTAAAAAATAATAAAACAAACTCTCAGCCTCAGGACAACATACGATCATTCCAGATTGAGGATCCTTTGGCATCTGACCTCAAACCGTTAGAAGAACTTGCATATCTCTGAATGGGTGCAAAGGTAGTAGATGACCTCCAAGGATGGTAAGTACAAAGACAAAGATTTAGGAGAAACATTAATTCACATTTAAAAAGTAAAATATATTGCTTTGGGTCTGAACCTACAGTAGAAACTTGGCAGACACTCTGAAGATTGTTCCATGAAGACAAAGACCCAGGGATCTTTTTGTGGCCAAAAAGCAAACTGAGCAAAAGGTAGGCTTATCAAATACAGAAAAAAAACCCCAAACCCAGCAGAGACTATACTCCACGGAGCTTTGGTAAATCCGCTCTTATGCGAAGTCCAGGTACAGTAAGTGTGACCATTTCTGTGAATGCACTGTGTAAATTTATTTGTACACATTATCTAGTGAACATCAGCTATGTTGATGGCAGTGGGGAAGATGCTGTTTTAATGAAAGCAGAGCAAGTCTGCACTTGGGTTTGTAGTGGCAGCATCCCCCGTGGAAGAGATCATGATTGTCCAGCTCGAGAATGTGAAGACCAAGAGGTGAAAACCTTACAAATCATTATGTTGTATGAGTTGTGGATTGGTGAACGTGCGGCGAGCATTAAGCTAAGTGTTAAAGTAGATAATGCATCCAGGAATGAGACTGTCAGCACGTTAGAACACAGGCTTCTTTTGCTCATCTGGTATCTGCAGTGTTTAATGCAGTAATTGGCAAATGGTAGGTGATGAGTGAATGTTGGGGGCTCATAAACACCTCGAGTTTACGCACATGTAAGTAGGATACTGAAAAGGCTTCAAAGAAGACAGGCAGGTTTAGCCACAACCAAGGCATAATTAGCTTAAAGAAGCTGGTATCTTTGTCGTGTTTAAAGTTGTCATCACGGAAGAGGTCCGTGTCACCCCATTAGGCATTTGGCAGGTTTCTGGGTCAGGTGATGGGAGGCATTGTCCTCACATAGCCATTTTTCTATTTAATTCATTTATTATTTTCATACGTAGATACAGACAACATACTCAAATGTCAATAGGATACAGAGTGCTCCTGCAGGAAATAAGGATGTGATTAGCATTTGTTGGGTACTTCCTTCATACCAGGCCATGTGTCAGGTGTTTTATAAACATTGCTGTTTAATTTTCACAGTCCCTCTAAGAGGGTGATATTTTTGTCCCCAGTTTTGTCAGTGAGGAGCTTTCTCCAGCAAGTTCAGTGAAGCAGCTGCATTGGGATTGAAACTGATGACAGAGTGCATACCACTCAACATAGGGCACAATGTTTACAAACCAATCTGGGAGGTAAAACCACAGTGTTTAAGTCCTATGTCACTTCAGAGGAGAGAGAAGAGACATCCTCATGAGATGGTGCCTGGCAGGCCAAGACGGTCATGCTTAGTACCTTCAAGGGCTTGTAGCTCTGGAGATAAGAGATCGTTCACAGCCAGTGAGCATTCTGTGACTCTATTTATGAGATATTATGTCAGCTGGGACTAATTCAACAATATATCACTGGTGATCTTTTTAAGGCAGTAATGCTATGATTTCCAAATGCCTGGCTGGGATTTAAAAGACTCAAACTTCCCTAATACCAGGCTTCCATGAGACATATGTCAATATCCACATGTGTTTTCTGGTAAGGAACTAACATATACCAGAGAAGCCCCACTCTGAACATCCCCAAGTGGACATCATCTTGTAACCTTTACTAAGATCCATGTCCTTTCAGCTTCCCATACTAAAATCTAATTTAAGATCTGGGAGTCTGAGCATGTATTCTGACCAGTTCCCAAATCAAGTTCTTGAGGCCTGTGTCTGATTTCTTTTTCCAACAGGTAGATCTTAGAAAAAGGGCATTCCATTCTGAGGAAATCATGAGGAAGCCCAGAAAAAGGAATAGCAAGTGATGTGTTGTGGCCATGGGTAGGGAACAAGAGAGAGAGAGAGAAGGAAAAGGTAAGTTGGACACACTTTAGGATCCCTATTGAATCTCCAGTTTCCCTTCCCTGAGGCATGTTTGTGGTGTGAGACTTGCCATGTCTAATTGGACCAAGAGTGGACACGATTTGAGATGGACAGTTTTGTTTTGTTTTGTTTTTTCCTGGGACTTTAGAATTTAGAGCAAGCATCCTCTTGTTAGTCTCCACACCTAACTGAGGTTGTATTTGGGACACTTAGGGTTTCCTTATCCCATCATGGGGACTGAGCAGAGAAAGGGGAGGTTTTTCAAAATCAGGGTGGGTAATGGGGAGGTAAAATCTTTTTCGTATGAGGGTGGCAAGTAATGAATCTTGTCTAGTCTGCCAAAGACATCTAATCCTTCTTAGTTCTGAAAATTGCTAAATTCATCTTATGTCAGCCATTCTAAGTGCCTCCTTTAATGTACTTTGCTGAAATGAAACAAAAGTACTTCTTTTCCATAGGATTAAATGCACTCAGCCCAGCCTGAGTTTATGGGGCATCAAAAAGAAAGAATGTCAGGTAAGTGATTCTTCAGTTCCCCTCCATTCCGACAAGGCTTGGTCATGTAGACATGTTTCTTTTTCCTATCCTTGATTTACGCTTACCCTTTGCTTTTGGAGAATTAGATTATCTTTTATTTTATTTTATTTATTTTTTGAGGGGGTCTAATCATGTGCGACTTAAAAGCTGTGGCAGTCCAAATCTGTTGGAAAGCTCTGAAACCTGGGCTCTCTGGGCCTTGATAATATCTAATGAGATTATCTGCAGAATTTCATTTGTTGACAATGGCGGTCTTGTTATTTTTAAGTGGTTCTTTTTCATACTCCAACAATGCCCTCTGGAGAAGGCTGCAGACAGCTTCTTCCCATGTTTCATTTAAGGAGAGTGAATGTGCCTATGTTTTCACAGAGAGGACAGCTGCAGCCCCAAGAGTATGGCCAGTGTTCCCTTTTATCCTCCTCCTCGTGTGCTGTCAGATTCCTGGTGACAGGGAGCCAGACACTCTAGGAGATGAGCTGCTCTCAGCACATCAATACTGTCATTCTCCCCTTGGCTCCCGCCTTCCTCTACCCTTGCCCGCTCTCAGTCTGCTCTTTGCTAACGCACGTTGACTACAACACAATTCCTCCATCCTTGCTTGAGTCACTCTCACTTTCTTTTTTTTCTTTTCTTAGACTTTAAAATGTAAATCTGGGGCACCTGGGTGGCTCAGTGGGTTAGGCCGCTGCCTTCGGCTCAGGTCATGATCTCAGGGTCCTGGGATCGAGTCCCGAGTCCCGCATCGGGCTCTCTGCTTGGCAGGGAGCCTGCTTCCTCCTCTCTCTCTCTCTGCCTGCCTCTCTAACTACTTGTGATCTCTCTCTGTCAAATAAATAAATAAAATCTTTAAAATAAATAAATAAATAAATAAATAAATAAAATGTAAATCTGATCAGGCCACTTCCTTGTGTAAGTCCCCTGAGGGGTCTCCAGTTTCTCTTGGAACCAGGTCCAGAAACCTGAATGTGGTTTAGGAGAGTTGTTATGTCTTACCCCTGACTAAGTTCTCAGCCTTGTGTGTTACCTCTTAACTCAAAACTTCTCTAGCCCTCTTCTGCTGGGTTGCCTTCCCATCTCTAGTATACGCCTATTCTTTTTTTTTTTTTTTAAGCTTTTATTTATTTGACAGACAGTAAGAGAGGGAACACAAGCAGGGGGAGCGGCAGAGGGAGCGGAAGAGGCCAGGAGCCAATGGGGCTCGATCCCAGGACCTTGGATCATGACCTGAGTAGAAGGCAGACACTTAATGACTGAGCTGTGCAGGCATCCCTAGTATATGCCTATTCAAGTAGAGATCATATTGTCTGGCTTTCAAGTTATCTGAAAACAAGCCTGAGCTTCTGTTTGGCTATCCCTTATTGTGCCTGATATACTGGAAATACAGCAGTTTTATCATGTCTCTTCAGCGGTTGGCTGATAATGCTCTGCTTCACATACCAACCCAGGAAAGCATCTTCCTCATGTGCTTGAAGGTTGAAGTATGACCTCTCAAAGATGTCCAATCCCAATCCTCAGGATTTATGAATGTTCCTTTATATAGCAAAAAAGACTTTGCAGAAGTGATTAAATTAAGGATCTTGAGATGGGGAGATTATCCTGGATAATCTGGGTTGCCCTAAGGTATCACAGGAGTCTTGATGAAAGGAGGCAGGAGATGGAAGCAAGTGGCAGATGTGAAAACAGAAGCAAGAGGTTGGAGTGATAAGGAAGGGACTAGGAGCCAAAGATTATAGGCAACATCAAGAAGCCAGAAAAAAGGCATGGAACCAGCTTCTCCCTGAACCCTCCAGAAGAACACATCTGTGCTGACAACTTGATTTTAGACTTCTGACTAAGAGAATAAATGTGTGTTGTCTTCTGCGACTAAGTTTATGGTAATTTGTTAAGGTAGCAGTAAGAAACTAACACAGTACACACTCAACTTTCAAGAGTCTTCATAACCAAGAAATCAAAGTCATTCATTCAACAAATACCTATGGAGTACTGGGCACCCTACTTTGGACATTGCCCTTAATGGTCTTTATATTCTAACAGAGGGAGATAGAAAATAAATAATAAATAGCATGTTGGAATTATAAGTGCTTTGTATTTAGAGAGAGGAAAAAAGGAATGGGAGAATTATAATTTTAAATGAGGTGGTCAATATGAGAGTCAGTGAAAAAATGAGTAATGTGAAAGAGTTAGACATATGGATATATGAAAGGGCATTCTCCAGGCAGATAGACAAACCAGTATAAAGACCATGAAAAGGGATGTACGTGGCATGTTTGTGGAATGGCAAGAAGCCAGTGCAGCTGAGGCAAAATAGGCCAGAGCAGAGTAGTAGGATAATGAGGTCAGAGAAATAATAGTGGAGCCAATTTTATAAGGTATTTCTTTGGATAAAGAGGGTTAGTCGTGAAGGGTTTTGAGCAAAGGCATAAGATGTACTAAAGGGGCGCTTGGGTGGCTAGTTGGTTGGGTGACTGGCTCTTGATTTCACCTTAGGATCTCAGCTCAGGTCTTGATCTCAGTGTTGTGAGTTCAAGTCCCACATTAAGCTCCACACCAGATATGGAGGCTACTTTTTAAAAATGCACTGAAGCAGGTTTTTGAAAGAATCACTCTGTCGCTGTTTTGAAAATAAATCCAGAGTTAGGGTGGGGATAGGGATAACAAGGATGAAAGTAGAGACACAAGTGAGAAGGCTGTTGTAACAACCCAGGCAAGAGATATTGTTGGCTCAAATCAAAGTGGTACCTGTGGGATTGGTGAGCAGTGGTAAAATTCTGGATATGCTTTAAAAGGTGGGGCCAGTAAGATTTCCTGCCGAATGGATATGGAAGTGCAACTCCAATATGTTTTGTGTAATCGGAGGGGGAATGGAATAGTCTTTAGCAAAGATGGGGAAAACTGAGTAAGTAGGACTGAAGGCAAAGATCAGGGACATGTTAAGTTTGAGTCCTGTTAGACATCCAAGTGGGGGTCATGAGTGGCAGTTGGATAATAAAGTCTGTCCATCAAGAGAGATCTGGACTGGAGCTGACAGCACGTGGATGCCATTTAAATGATCAAGCAAATGGAAAGCATAGAGGGTGGAAGCAGACTGGGGACATGCAGAGGCTCCCCCATGCAGATTAAAATACAAAAGTGACAGGTGATTGGGAACTCTAGGTTAGAAATGATTGGAACATGTGTAGGAAAATATAATATAGTTTATCTCAGAAAATTAGTTGTCTAGGGGCTCCTGGGTGGTGCAGCCACTTAAGCATCTGACTCAGGTTTTTCTCAGGTTGTGATCTCAGGGTCATGAGATCAAACCCCAGGCTCTGCACTCAGCATAGAGTCTGCTTCAGATTCCCTCCCTCTCCCTATGCCCCTCTCCCCTTTAAAATAAAATAAATAAATCTTAAAAAAAAAAAAAGAAAATTAGTTACCTATTTTTACATAGAGGAAGATATTAATTTTCTGTAAAAACCCTACATTTTTACATCAAATTTTTTGTTTCTTTTTCTTTAATTAACTCTAACAAAATGCAATATAATGAGTCCACTTAAGTGTCAGCATTTGCATTTATTTTTCTTAAACTTACCACAGTAGTATCATTTTCCAGAGCCCCATAAATCTCCACAGATTATCTTTGAAGATATCTCCTTCTTAAGAAATGAAAAATCAGGGGCACCTGCCTGGGTCAGTCAGTAGAGCATGTGGTTCATGATCTTGGTTTGAACTCACTGGGTGTAGAGCTTACTTAAAAAAAAAAAAAAAAAAAAGTGAAAAATCAGTATGGTGACTAGAAACAAGAATAAATTTGCTGTTTGGGAAATGGGTTTCCCAAGAGTATGTGTTGTTGTCTGCTCCCTCACTGACAGGTTTTTCTACTCTGCTCTTTTGCTGGAATTGAATGATAACATTTATCAGATGTTTGCCCCTTCATATTTTTTGAAATACTTTCATGTATGATTTCATTTATTCCTCACAATAGTCTTAGGAATGTTATACTCATTTATAGACAAGGAAAATTAGGCTTAAAGAGGCAAAGTAATTTATTCACAGTCACTAGTAAATTTTGGATTTGACAAAAACTTAGAACCACCAGCTCTTTTCCTACTTCATTAAGATACATGAGAATCCTTAAATTATTAAGTTTTTTTAAAAAAAAATCAGTTCATGTTAAGAGAGAAGGTAAAAGACATTTTCTGGTCTACTATCTGTTAAAAAGTAGTCTAAGATTATATAAAATCTAAAGAAAATTAAGGTATTATAAATTTCTCCTTAGAAATTACACTTTCTTAGTTTTTATGTTCTTTTCTCTTGCAAAGATGACTTAACCTATAGGGCATAACTGTTCCTTGATTATTCCAAAGCTGCCTTTAGATTGGTCATAATCAGAAAACATCATATAATGGCCATTGAAGACCAGCTCTGTGCCCTGGCTCCCTAAAATGGAGCTTGATAATCATCCTCATTATCCCATTTTGTCTGAAATTTCCTGTCACTCTTCTCTTATGTTTCCTAAAGTCTGTACCATGTGACTGTGAATTAAAAAGCAGTATTTCAGGTATTTTTGGATAGATTTTATGAGTACTGTGAGAAGGAGAAGTAATAGTATTAGAAGTGGGTGATACCACTGTTGTTATAAACAAGTTGGCATGGGGGTAGGTTTCTAACTTAATTATTTGCTGCCATTGAGAGGTTTGGCTTTATGAAAATGAAGAGTAAGACTGCCTTAGAGTACTGAAAGAAAGGGGAGGCTTTGGGGAGCAAAATGGACAGGATAAATAAAGCTAGGCCTGGTGGCTGGGAACTCAATATGTAGAAGACATCAGAGGGAGGTGGGGATCTGGAAATGATGCTTGTCAATAAGATACATATGTAATTGGAGAGGAAATACCATACCCCACATGACACATCTAGATATATTTAGTTAGATGCTTCCATGTGAATGAAACAAGATGTCAGAGTTTGGTGACAGGGTGACTCAGGAGTAACCATTAAAGAGAATAATTTGGTAGAAGTGAGCTAGTTGGTGGGGGGAGCATTTGGAAACTCAGAGTTAACATTGTTATATGATTCCTATTCTAACTCCCACTCCCCAAATAGATAGTTCTATACAGAGTATGTATGTTTTCTGAGAATACTATCGCTTTAGCATAATCAATATGCCTAACCTAAATAAAGTAGGATATTCCTGAGAGCAGTAAATGGACACTTTATGACTCTCTGAGTCACCAGGGAGCCTATACCTGTATTATTGTTTTCTTAGGTTTATCTGTGACTGAAAATAATAGAAAACTGATATTTACTTAGATTAAGCTGGAAAGTAGTGAAAGAACATAATACTAGGCAATTAAAAATCCTCTTAAAAGTATATTCTGAAAAAAAAAAAGTTTATTCTGTTATAAAGAACAGGAAACCAAAATTTTAAGAAACTTTAAATCTAATATTTGGGAGAACACTGACTTAGGAATTAGAAGATTGCTCATTAGTTCCATGATATTGAGCAAGTCATCAGATCTTATTTTTTTCATCTGTGACATGAGGATAATTGGCCCATGCCAATGAGTCCACCTACTCAACAGACATTTCCTGGGCAACCACCATGTGCCAGGCCCTGTGCTAGCCTTCGTGGGTACAAAGTGGTTTCTGCCCACAAGGACTGCTAGCCTTCGTGGGTACAAAGTGATTTCTGCCCACAAGGACTTCAGGGCCGACTGAATGATAGGGTTGTTGTAAAAAGTAAACAGGTTTATGACATGCATATAACAGCACTGCACATGGTAAGGCACTATATGAATATAAGAGAGTATTATTTGTGTCAGTGAACATTCATTAAACACTGAATGTGATAGACTCC
The DNA here is from genome assembly GCF_030435805.1 of Mustela lutreola. Lineage (NCBI taxonomy): Eukaryota > Metazoa > Chordata > Mammalia > Carnivora > Mustelidae > Mustela > Mustela lutreola. The sequence continues at coordinate 71,554,847 of NC_081295.1, forward strand.
GTACAGAACACATTATTCAACCGTTGTATAAGATCTGTTGTCTTACTCTGCTTCTAATTTTTCTTTCTATTACGTGTTTGTGTTTCTAAGTTTCTAACTTCCTTGAAAACAAAGACATTCTAAGAAGCAATTAGAATTTCACACCCACACCATGCCCTTTTATTTATTAGCTTTCTTTCTTTTTCTATTATTTGAAAATACTGAAGCTGAAGGAGAGAAACTGCCAAGAGGAAGTGCCAGGCAAGTGTTACAGCTGTCACATACAGAATGGCAGAAATTCACAAGCAAAATGCAACTGTGGGTATATTATGAAGGTAGAACAAACAGCATTTTCTGATGGGTTGAATATGAAGCATGATAGAAATAAAAGATTTAAGAGTGCTTCCAAAAATTATGGCTTGGGAATCTGGGGATGATACATTTGCCATCATTTAACACAGGGAAGACTTCAGGGAGAGAAAGTAGGGGAATAAAGTGGTAGAAATCATGTTTGAGTTTGGAATATGTTATTTTCGAGACTTCTGTTATCTTCCAAGAGGAGATGTTAGGCAGTTAAGACATGTGAATCTGAAATTCAGGAGCGAGGTCTGGCCTGAAGGTGTAAATTTGAGTCATCAGCATCTTTATAGCCAGGAGACTGAGTGTGATCACCAAAGGAACTGAGTATGGTTGAAAAGAGATGAGCGCCAAAAATAGACCCAGAACACTTCAGCTTTTAAGAAGTCAAGGAAAAATGAAACAGATGGAAGAAATTCAGGGAGAGGCACCCTAAAGCCATATGAAAAAGTGTAACAACTATGTTACCCTATCAGATGTAACCTATCAAATGTTAACAGGAGAACTGACAGTTAATCATTGAACTTATCAACATGGAGATCGTTGGTGATCTTGACAAGAAGAGATTTAATAGCAGGCAGGGAGGAAAGCTGGGTTGAAGATGGTTTAAGAGAGATGAAGAGGAGAAGAATTAGAGGAGATATGTGAAAATACGTTCAGAGAATTTTGCTTGTAAAGAAGATAAGAGTCATGGGAAAGAGAAGTGGGCCAAGAGAAAGTATTTTTTTTTCTTTTGTTTTTTAAACATGGGAGAAATAACAGGAAGGAAATGACCCAGTAACAGAGAAATTGATGGTACAGGTAGGGGGAGAATTGTTGGAGACATATTTTCCAGCAATGAACTGAGAAGTTTTAAAGCAAGCAAATGAAGAGGTCATAAGACCAAGGCAACTTTACTACCTTGGTAGCCTATGTAAGCAAGCCAAAACCTAAACCAGAGTCACTTCCTATAAATGCCTCAGGGTGAATAACAACCACTCACAAGCAGCTAACCAGGCTTTCCCAAATAATGTTGTAGTTTAAACTATAACCAATCAAATAATCTCCTTGCTTTGATTGTGTTCTCTATAAAATCTTTGCCCCTGGCTCTCCTCAAGAGTGCTTTTCCATTGCCAGTATGATGCTGCTCAGCTAGAATCAATGTTTGCTCAAAAATTCCCAAAATTTTTAATGTGCTTCGGTTTATCTTCTAACAGAAAGAATGGGATATAGTTCACAAAATGGCTAGATGGGAAGGAATCGGATGTAGTTGGAGAGGGACTGGCTGTGGAGAAGTTCATGGATGGAGGAACAAGTATTCCTTGGGAATACTAGGAGAGAAGTTAATGGATGTGAGTGCAGATGCTGGCCAGTGGGAAGGTGGTGGTGGTAGAAATCTGGGAAGTTCTTTTCTGGATGATAGGTTCTTTCCTAGAACCTAGGAAAGGTTCTAGTGAAGCAGTGGGAACCCAGGTCATCAGTTGAAAGTGAGGAGAGAGAGGAAGTGTTGGAAGTTTAGGCAGTGTGAGTGTGTAGTTGTGAAATAGTCAACAGCAGAGCAGGAAAGTGAATGGACGAAAGAGGTACTGTGGGATCGCAAGGTCCCTAAGGAGTCCTTTTCTGTTTGGATGACCCACTGTCCCAGTTTGCCCAGGTCTCAGGGGATTCCTGGGACCTAGACTGTCAGTGCTAAAACTGGGATCATCCTGAGCAAACCATGATGGTTATTCATGTTAATGTTTCATCATGAATTGAGAGACATTGATGGGGTTATTTTTTGGCAGTCAAGAACAGCTGCATGAGTGCAGGATTAAATTAGGAAGTGAAAGAAGGTCAAGATTTCATCATAATTATAGTTTTGCCAAAGAATACAACAAACACTATGAAGCACCAGTGCCACTTGGAGGCATATACCCCAAAGAATCAAAAACAGAGTCGTGAAGAGAGATCTGTGCTCCCATGTTCACTGTGGCATTGATGACAAGAGCCAAAAGGTGGAAGCAACCAACGTGTCCGTGAACAGATGAATGGATGAACAAAATACGGTACACATATGAAAGGCAATATTATTCAGCCTTAAAAACAAAGGAGATTCCGACACATGACACAACATGGATGAGCCTGAAGGCACTGTGGTAAGACAGCCACAAAAATACCAGCACTCACTGGCTCCTTCCCCCTGTATGAGGTGGAATCTGAAAGTGTTAAGAGCCCTAGAATAGTCAAATGTATTGAGACAAAGGAGAATGGTGATTGCCAGGGAATGGGGAGAGGGAGAAATGGGAAGTTACTCTTTAAGAGGTACAGATACTAGGTTGTTTGGACCAGAGGGCCAGCAAGCTGTGGTATGAAGGACAGCGGATTTTTGAGAAAGCAGGGAGAAGGAACAAAGACAGGAACGGGTACCCCTTTGTTCAGGGGCTATTGTTTTTGTGAGTTGCTGCCCCCATTCACACAGTTTTTTCCTTCTCCCTTCTTGTAGAAATGGTTTCTGCTGGGAGGATGACAAAATGGCTGCTTCTCAATACTGCTATCTGGAAGGAGAGGGGATTAGATTTGCCAACTGAACAGCCCTATTCAAAGGGATTTGTAGAAATGAAGTCCTAGATATAGGGAAGTAGATGGTTAATAGGAGGGGGAATCTGTCGCCTTCCATGGAAGTATGTGTCTGAATGGGTAATTTCTAGATTTTTCTTCTTTGCCTTCCATTACCATTATCCCCTGTGTGAGACTGCTTTAGTTCCTCTGCCATTCCAGGGGCACTCAAGTGAATCTTCTATAAATTGTGCCCTTCGCAATTGTGTCAGGTGGGATGCCTCCTTGTGGGCCCTTGGGCAGGGAGAGAAGTGTGAAGAGCCCGACGTGCCTGAGGTGAATTGAATTGGGGATCAATAAGAATATAACAGACTTAAAAATGAAACTTTTTTTTCTAAATACTGTCAAGGCCAAGCCTCAGTATAGTATCTGTGTAGACTTCAGGAACCAGATCTTGTGCCATACTCTTAAATGAATTAATTTCAAATATAAACACCCAGCTCTACTCTGCACCTTTTGTGGCATGCTTGGGGAACAGAATCTGGTCATGTATTTCTGCTTTTGGACAAAAATCCATTGTTTGCTTCATATTTTATGCCTAGATTTTAATTTTTCAGATGATTTTTTTAGCTAAGATTGAAGTGACCTGAAATATGAAGCATACATGCACCCCCACATTTATTGCATCATTACTTACAATAGCTAGCCTAGATATGGGAGTAACATAAGTGTATATTGGTGGATGAATGGATAAAGAGATGGTACAGCATATACCATGGAATATTACTCAGCCATAAAAAAAGGATGGAATCTTGTTATCTGTGACAACATAAATGGACCTGGAGGGTACTTTGCTAAGTGAAATTAAGTGATACATAGAAAGACAAATACTTTATTATTTCACTTAAATATGAAAATTAAAAAAAAAGAAAAAAGAAAACAGAGACAGACTCATAGATACCAGCAACTGACTACTGTTTGCCCAAGTAGAGAGGGGTTGGGACGCAGACAAAATGGGTAAAGGAGATGAAGAGTTACAAACTTCATAAAATAAATAAGTCGTAAGGATGTAATATACAGCATGTAATATACACCATGTTTCCCATTGTCAACAACAATGCAATAACTATGTATGGTGACAGATGGTAACTAGACTTATTGTGGGAATCATTTTGTAATGTATAAAAATATCAAATCATGGTGATGTACACCTGAAGCTAACAAAAAAGTTACCTATAACTATAGAAATAATCAGAGTATATTTTTATTTGGGCCAAGAAGATAAAGGCCACTAGGGGTATCAGACCAAAGACATAATCGTAGTTTTTTTTTTTCCCAGAACCTCTAACTGTAATGTCTTACTTATCTCTAGACTGTTAGACTAGAGTTTTACCATGTATTTCTTTTATTTATAGTCATCATGGGAAGTCAATTTGTCACTGTTCTGGTCATGCAGTGGAAAATGACATAATGAGCACTGATTTTCTGTGAGCTAGGGCAGAGATGGATTACAGTGTCAAGATCAGGTTACTTTGATTGTGATACTGTCCAATGCAATTCAGAAATTCTTGACTGACCTTCACATTATGAACAGATTTCTGCTGTTTCTCGGCATGATTTCCCAGGACTTTCACTAACTTGGCAATTTGCAATATTGATCAAGTCAGAGTTCTATTCAAGTATCTGCTATAAAATATCAAGTTGTGAATTTTTTAAAGGTCAGAGTACAGGTTTTACCTAAGTACATTTCATGTAGAAATTAAAGTGATTCTTTTTACCCACCGTAGATGTGTCTAAGATGGCAGAGATGTGGGGAAACTTGGAGTGAGGGAGGTAGGAGTCTCTAGAAGGCTAGCATTCAATGGGTGTAGGCCAGTTATCACCATTTGCTGAGGGCAGTCGATGGAAGCAAGGGTGTTGTTAGGAAGATGGGTACATGGGACAGAAATGCCAGGGGTGAAGCTACTCTTCTTTCTATAATACACTGAGAGCCCCTCCAAGGGACTGTATCAGCCAGAGTCCAACAGGAAACAGAAAACAAATTGAATAGAGAAAATTCAACATAAAGAATTAACAGGGGATTTCAGTAATGGGGGATTGGCAAACCCGAGCCAAGAGAATGCTAAGAAATACAAGAATAGCAGATGGTAGCAGTAGCATCACCCCTCGCATTGAGGTGGAGCACCCCAGCGGAATGCCATGTTTCCCAGGATAGAGATGCAGACATTCCTGGAGAGGGTGCTGTCATGGCTCAGTGGGTATGTGAAGTTCGTTAGACGTATTTTCTCTGGAGTGCTGGGAGAAGCCGTCCTCATGGCAGTGGTGCTATGCCTCAGAACTCTGTAGACTGTAGTGGTCTGGGAGAGCTGTTTAAGGGGAGAAGCCATGTCTGCCAACCCTCTTCTGTGAAGTCTATCCAGGGGTATGTGCGGGGAAGCTGTTCTTGGAGAGGTGCTAAGGCTCTCCCCTAGGAAACTGCCTGGGGCAGGGGGAGGTGCTGAAAATCCAGCCTCAGTGAGACCAACGATCATGGACATGTCTGAGGGTCTGAGGGGGGTGTGCCAGTAAAGAGGTCACTTGCTGCTGTCCTACAGGTGTTGCTGAGAAAATCACACACACTGCAGGAGCCCTACAAACTCAGGACTGTAAACCAGGCAGAGAAGCATCTGCCTTGTCCAGCATCACTCTCTTGACAAACGCTGGGCCAGCTGGCAATGGAGAGAGAGCTGCAGAAATCGTCTCTGTTATTGCAGAGCATGGAAGGACGTGTGGATTTGGCGCTCAGAGGTAATATATTGATAACTCACACTGTGCTCTAGATATCTCCCTACCACCTCTCATTCTCTGAGTGAGGGTGACCCTGTGCTCCCTGCTTTCTGGAGAAAATTCTATTTAAACTAAAATATTTGCTGCAAGGTGCCCTCTTTTGTGCTTAGAGCCAACTATGAGATTCAAAGTCTCTTAATGAAGAAAAAGACTTAGTGCACAGCCTAACATGCCCTGCACATAAAACAATTACAGCTCTGTGCCAGGTGTCATTACTTTGGACAAGCCCTCACAACAATACCCAGAGATTGATCTGAGGCTCTGGTAGAGAACAGCAAGAAAGCAATTTAGAAAAGCAATAATAAAATGGATGGTGGCGGCCAAAGTCTATTCACAGGGAATTACCTTAAATATATTTGCCATTTTAGCTTTCTGTAGTGTTTCCTTTGTAATTACACGGAGGCCTTTAAGGGACTCTAGTTTCTTTATCAGCTCCTTCAAATTACATCTGTAGAAGACGAGGCAAATAGTTATTTAGGTCAGCACAGTTTTCGTATTTATTTGTCTTCTGCGTATATTTCTTAACAACACAAAAGAAAAAGGCATTTAGTCTTAACACAGGAAAACTGAAATCTAGTCTTTTTAATAGGACTCTAGTCAATTGAAATCAAATCAGAACCTATACTTCATCATCTACTGAGGAAAGGGACCTCTTCTTTGGCAGATGTGGTAGATTGGCTGGTCTGTCATCTTCTGAGCTAAAGATCCCACCTCCATGTACCCTGCTCTGATATATTCCCATGCCCACAAAACAGTGCAGCTATAGTCATTACTACCCTGATAAGAAACCTGCAGGTGCAGATGTTTGCCACAGCAGGAGGTCCCATGGCTCAAGCACCATGTTCTCACTGTGTAATACAGCACCTGGGGAGGGATAGCAACAAGGCCATCAGAACTGGAGCTTCACGTTCTATTTGATTTGGGCTCCTCTGATCTGCACACAAGGATTGATTTTTCAGCTTCTTTGCTTTCACTACTCCTAAAGAGGATGAAGAACATAATCCAGAATGAAGGCAGAAGAAGTGATTTCCTTTTTGCTTAGAAGAGAATTCGACTAGCATCTTTCAGACATGAACTAGGAACCTTGAGGGAGTTGGTCAGCGTGTAGCAATAGACAAATAGACAATTGACAAATAGTGCATCAGCACCTAAAAACATGGTCAATTTTAAGCTATGCATAGATTTTATGAAAGAAAAAGGCAATCAAAATGAAGAAAACTAAAAAAGAAATGATAACCTTATTGCCAGTTAATAATAATGTTGTATTCTTTACAACATTTGGTTTTGTGAGCATTTTTAAAATCTGTAGTGATTTCTCATTCTGAATGTTCACTTTATTAAGAGAAAGTATGGAATAAATATCACCAGAAACTAACAAACAGATCTTCATTATATGAAAAAGTAAATATGAAATGAAAAGAAAATGAAAGGAAAATTTGGAGTAGGAAGGTTTTGGAGATATAGACGGGACATCCATAGGAATAAAGACTGCAAAAAGAGCACTCTAGTAGGTTTTATAGCTAATTTTTATTTAGGGCAATTAGGAAATATAACTAATTTTAGAGTTTCAATACAAACACAAGAGACCTTAAAGTTTCAAGAAAACATCACTGAATAAGAAAATGAAGTCTTTAACACCTGTTAAACTTATCTCTAGGGGGATAATTCATTTAATAGAAACTGGTCTCAGATACCCAACAAAATAACACTAATCCCTCAAGAGCTTCTGAGTGATGGGTAATCTGATACTGTATCCCTTATCACATTTTATTTTTCTAGGAATTAGAGTGTAAAAATTTTTTAAAAGCTTACTGCATGCAAGACTTGAAATTATTATTATTACTATTATTATTTAACCTAGAATGATAGGATGAGTTCAGGGACTAATAATCAACTGAATTACTTTTAAGATTGCCTGGTACACATATTCCCAGGCTGGTAGTGACCAAAGTCCATTACTGTTGGACAGCTGTACAATAATCATTGTATTTATGTTTCCCTAGACTCAAGCCTGAAACAGGAAGAATTTTCTGCCTTAGGAACTCTCTCTGATTCTTAACTTTCCATAATTGTTTGCTTTCCCTAGCTACCTCTAATATTTGTTGTTTGCTCAGGTCCTGCTGTGATATCATTACATGTTCCATGAAACTTGATCCCTTAGCAGAGTTGGTTATAGCACACCCTGTATCAGGAGAGGATGCAGAATCAGAAATGCATTGAATCAGCTTCTCCTACTGCATATGCTGCTGCCCCAAAGGGAGGTAGGCTCCCTGGGAGTCTGTAATAATCCAGGCCACTAGGGCACCACTTCATAAATTACTATTTCTTCATGGTAAGCTTTTCTCTTCATTGCAGTTTTCTTGGCTGCTTGTGGTGACTACTTTTAATATCCAAAAAGAGAGAAAGTGGGGCAATGACAGGGAAATAATAGAAGCAGGATCCAGAGCTTGAAATAATTTTAGGACAGCATTGCTGACTGTAAAACATGGTCTACTGAGTGGAGTAATGTTAGATGTTTTATCCATCCATCCATCTGTTCACCCAGATGGCAGAATGAATATTCTAAAAAAAAAAAAAAAAGCCAAAACTCCATGGATATTATGTAGGGAAAGTTGTAAGATTAAATGTAAAAAGAATACATGAAACCTGGAATTTAGGTATGAAAGATGAATCAAAGAAGTACAGTATGGAGGAACTCTACCTCGAACACTGTACACATGTGTAAGAACACAATGGGTGATTAAAATGTTAACATCAGCCAAATAGCTGCTGGAAATCTTTGCAATCATGTAAACAGAATTAGAATGTCTATCTCTGTGCTTTAAGAGTCATGTTTTCCTTGATTATGTTTGCCTTACACCAGGTTACTTGGTACTTTATACCACATTTAAGAGGAGTGTTGAACATTGGAATTCTCAGGCTGAAAGTAGTCAGGATGCTCTTGCAATGTGATCCTAGGAGGTGCTGGTGACCATTTCTAGGTCCTATTCTGCAATATGAAGACTGAAGTCAACAAATACAGAGATGGGTATGGCTTGTCCGTATTTGAAGACCTTTATCAAGAATCCGTACTGTTACCTGTGGGTGCTTAGCATTTCAAATAGTATCAAATTATTTACCAGAAGGGTTATTAGTTTAAGCGGTGTTAGAAATAATTTCTTAATTGGCAAAATGAGCCATGTTCAAGACCGACGTGTTTGATTAGGAACATTGTGAAGGTTCAAAGTATAAAACTTCAGATAGCTCAGGAGACTTCTACAATTATTGTAGTCCTTGACGTCTACAGCCCATCAGTTTAAGTTCCAGCAGTTCATGGGATCTAGTCATCTCATCTGACTATAAGTCTAGGTGGTTTTGCCATGAAAATATTGTTTCTCTATTAAAGCAAGCTTTTCATGCAAGGTGCTACAAAGCAAAGACCACAAGCATATAACTATTTTTGTACTTCCTAGCTAATAAATGTTTTCCTTCTTTTTGTGGGTGGGCTGGTGAGCAGAATTTGGTTCAGGACTTGCTTTCTTTGTGACACACCATCAGTTATTGAGGTTACATACATGTGGTGTATGTTTGCGGTCACATGTGGTATCAGCTGCTACCTACCTCCATCTATAGGAAGATAGCAGCATTTACCCCTCAAATCTTCTATTTGCTGAAATGGTCAAATTGTGCCGTATCTATTTGCAACAAGGGGAATGGGTTGCAATACCAGTGCAGAGATGGCCTGAGGCTTCAGGCAACATATGTGGTAGAGTGAGCTCTGAGCTCTGTTCACAAAGATAAACAGAACTGCCTCATGGGGATGCCTCCAATAAGCCAGGGCACATAAGACTCTCATGATGGGCACATAGTCCAAAACTAAAAACACTTAAGGTACTTTACTGTCCTGATGTTAAGTGGCACAGAAATTGGGAGCATTCCCACTCAAGGAATTATAGATATTAGGGAAACTTGGAATAAATTAAAATATAAATATCTTTAAATGCTTAGAAATACAGAAGAAGAAATTGAATGTATAAGATGACCATAGGATACTGTTTTTTAAAAATTAAGGGAATGGGGTGCCTGGGTGACTTAGTTAAGCATATGACTCATGGTTTTGACTCAGTTCATGATCTTGGGGTCCTGAGAGCTCCTGAGGTCCTTGAGCTCCTGAGCTAAGCTTGGAGTCAGCTTGGGATTCTCTTTCTCTCTCTCCCTGTTCCCCTTTCCCTGCTCTCATGTTCTCTCTCAAATAAATAAATAAATAAATAAATAAATCCTTAAAAGGTAAATAAAAATTAGGAGAAAGTATGAGAACAACAAAATGGAAATTTTAGAAATTAAAAAATTGAAAAAAACTTAAATGAAAAATTGAAGTGAGAAATTGAAATGAAAAAGTGAAGCAATGGGATAAATGGTACCTTAACTCCAACAAAAAGAAAACTGATGAAATGCAAATGAGAAGTGAAGAAATTAGAATATGATGGAAGGAGATAAAGAAATGGGAAATACATAAACTCTACCAAATTTATCATGAAATAATGGTACTGTAATCTCTCTCCTTGCATGGGAGAAATATGTCTCTTCTTAGCTATCTGTTTACATTGTTACAGGTTTATATAAAATTAGCAAAAGTGGGATTTTAAACTATAATTGGTTAAGACTGTTGTGTCTTTCCATTCTTCTGCATCCCTGTCCCGCATTCTGCATGTTGGGTAGCACTGGGACGGCTATGTATATCTGTGGGAAAGTTGACTTGGGGATATTTGGTTTGTGTTTGGTGGGATGTATTTATGTGGTGTACAGTAGCTTCTCTGTGTTGCTACATTACTATGAGGATCTTAAGGAAGGAACAGCTTCTAGGAATACTTTACTACCACTAGGACAAAATACCAGGCATCGTGTCACAGAAAGGCAAGGCTAGTGGTTTTTTATGATAGGAAAATGTCCTATAGCCCCTGTTACTGAGGCACTAAAACAAGGTTTCCGTTTCTTGTATTCTTATTCAAGCATAATTAACATACTGTGTTTTATTAGTTTCAGATGTACATTGTATAATGATGTACTAATTCTATACATTACTCAGGGCTCATCAACCCCGTTCAGCTACTTCACCTATTCCACCCCCCCCACCTTCCCTTGAAAACCATTTTTCTGTATTTAAGGTCTGGGTTCTTTTTGTTGTTTTTTTTTTTTTTTTCTTTTCTCTTTTTGCTTTGTTAGTTTCTTAAATTCTACAGGAGTGAAATCATATGGTATTCATCTTTCTCTGACTTTTCATTACTGAAGCTTTGTAATAAAGTCTGGAATTGTGATACCTTCAGTTTTATGTTTCTTTTTCAAGATTGCTTTGGCTATTCAGGGTATTTTGTGGTTTCATATGAATTTTAGAATTGTTTGTTCAGAGTTCTGTGGAAAATGCTGTTGGTATTTTGATAGGGATTGCCTTAACTCTGTAGATTGCTCTGGATAATATAGACATTTAAACAGTATGTTTTTTTTTCCCAACCCATGAGCATGGAACATCTTTCCATTTCTTTGCATCATCTTCAATTTCTTTCATCAGTGTTTCATAGTTTTTGGAATACAGGTCTTTCACCTTCTTGGGTTAAGTTTATTCCTAGATATTTTATTATTTTTGGTGCAGTTTTAAGTGGGGTTGTTTTTTTACTTTTTATTTTGGCTGCTTCATTATTAGTGTGGAAATGCAATGTACATTGATTTTGTATCCTGCAACTTTACTGGATTCCTTTATCAGTTCCAGCAGCTTTTGTTGGTCTTTAGGATTTTCTTTCCTTTTTTTTTTTTTTTTTTTTTGTTTAGGATTATCTATATGAAGTATCATGTCATTTACATATAGTGAAAGTTGTACATTTTCCTTATAAACTTGGATATCTTTTATTCCTCTTTCCTGTCTGATTATTGTGGCTAGGACTTCCAGTAGTATGTTGAATAGAAGTGGTGAGAACAGACATCCTTCTTCTGGACCTTAGTGGGAAAGTTCTCTATTTCTCACTGAGTATGTTGTTAGGTGTGGGTTTTTCATATATGGCCTTTATTATGTTGAGGTATGCTCGCTCTAAACCTACTTTGTTGAGAATTTTTATCAAAAATGGAGTTGTACTTTGTCAAATGCTTTTTCTGCATCTGTTGAAATGATCATATGGCTTTTATCTTTTCTCTTGGATGAGATGTACCATGTTGACTGATTTGGGAATATTGAACCACTTGCATCCTGGTAACAAATCCCTCTTGATTGTGGTGAATGATTTTTTAAAATGTTTTTTGGGTTTTGGCTTGCTAATATTTTGTTGAGGATTTTTGTATCTACATTCATCAGAGATATTGCCTATAGTTCTCTTTTCTTGTGGTGTCTTTATCTGGTTTTGGTATCAGTGTAATGCTGCCCTCATAGAATGAATTTAGAAGTTTTTCTTCCTTTTTTATTTTTAGAATAGTTTAAGAACAAGAGTATTAACCTTTCTTTAAATGTTTGGTACAATTCACCTGTGAAGCCATCTGAGCCTGAACCTTTGTTTTGTTGGGAGTTTTTAAATTACTGATTCAATTTCTTTGCTTGTAATCAGCCTTTAAATTTCTATTTCTTAGAGCTTCAGTTTTGGTAGGCTCTATATTTCTAGTAGTTTATACATTTTTTTCTAGGTTGTCCAATTTGTTGTCATATAATTTTTCATACCTGATTGCTACGAACTTCTCTCTTAGAACTGCCTTTGTTCCATCCAAATATTTTGGGCAATTGTATTTTAATTTTCATTTGTCTCCATGTATTTTTTTTTTTGATTTCCTGTTTGATTTCTTGGTTGATCCATTCATTGTTTGGTAGCATGTTATTTAATCTCCATGTATTGGTCCTATTTCCAGATTTTTGCCTTGTGATTGATTTCTAGTTTCATTATCAGTGTGGTTGGAAAAGGTGTATGCCATAATTTCAGTCTTTGAATTTGTTGAGACCTATTTTGTGGCCTAACATGTGATCTATTTTGGAGACTGTTCCATGTGCACTTGAAAAGAATGTGTATTCTAATGTATTGGGATGAAATGTTTTGAATATATTTCTTAGATCCATCTGGTCCAATGTGTCATTCAAAGTCACTGTTTCCTTGTTGATTTTCTAACTTGATGACCTATCCATTGATGTAAGTGTGTTGTTAACGTCCTCTAGTTTTATTGTATTACTGCTGATTTCATCCTTTATGTCTATTAATAGTTTCACTATGTATTTGGATGTTTATATGTCGGGTGCATAAATATTTATAATTGCTATATTTTATTGTTAGGTTGTTCCCTTTATGATTATGTAGTTTACTTCTTTGTCTCTTGTCAACAATCTTTGTTTTAGTATCTATTTTTTTCTGATGTAAGTATTGCTATCCCAGCTTTCTTTACATTTTCATTTGCATGAAAAATGTTTCTCCATCCCTTCACTTTCAATCTCCAGGCATCTTTAGGTCTGAAATGAATCTTTTCTCGGCAACATATAAACGAGTTTTGGGGCTTCTGAGTGGCTCAGTCAGTTAAGTGTCTGCCTTTGACTTAGGTCATGATCTGAGGTCCTAGGATTGAGCACTGCAGTGGGCTCCTTGCTCAGCAGGGAGTCTGCTTCTCCTTCTCTCTTTGCCCCTCTCCCAGCTCATGCTCTCTCTCTCTCAAATAAATAAATAAAATCTTAAAAAAAAAAAAAAACACAAAACACATGGATCTTGCTTTTTAGCCAGTTAGTCACCCTATGTCTTTTGATTGAAGAATTTAGCTCATTTACATTCAAATTAATTATTGGTAGGTATATACTTATTGCCATTTTGTTACTTAGTTGTTTGTTTCCTTATCTGTTTCTTTCTTCTCTTGTTCTCTTCCCTTGTGGTTTGATGGCTTTCTTTAGCGATGTGCTTAGATTCCTTTCTATTTATTGCTTGCATCTCTGTTAAAGGTTTTTGTTTTGTGGTTAACATTAAGCTTATATGTAACATCCAATGCTTATAGCAGTCTATATTAGGATGATGTGTGCTTAAGTTTGAACCAATTCCAAAAGGACTAAATATTTACTCCTTCCTCCATACTGCATGCAATGATGTCATATTTTATATCCATTTATTTTGTGAATTCCTTGAATATTATAATTGATTTTCCTGCTTTTGTACTTTGACCACCTTACCAGTTTTTTGTTTTGTTTTGTTTTGTTTTTTAGAGCATAAGCATTGGTGGGGAGCAGAGGGAGAGGAAGAGAGAGAATCTTAAGCAGGCTCCACACCCAGCAGGGAACCCAACATAGGGCTCAATCTATGACCTTGAGATCACTACCTGAGCCAAAGTCAAGAGTCAGATGGTTAACTGACTGAACCATCCAGGTGCCTCTCCATAAGTTTTATAAGTGATTAATCTACTACTTTTATGATATTTGTATGTACCTGTGAATTTTTTTCCTTTCTTAATTTTTTTTGCTTTTCTTAATTTTTTTTGCTCCTGATTATGACCTCTTATTTTCATCCAAAGAGTCCGCTTTAATGTTTCTTATAAGCCTGGTTTGGTAGTGATAAATCCAACTTTTGTTTGTCTGGAAAATTACTTATCTCTCCTGCTATTCTGAATGATAGTCTTGCTGGATATAACATTGCTGGTTGGAGGTTTTTTTTCCTTTCAGCACATTGAAAATATCATGCCACTCCCTCCTAGCCTACAATGTTGCTGCTGGAAATTAGCTGATAGCCTAGGGAGTTTCTGTTGTAACTATTTTCTCCTACTACTTTAAAAATTCTCTCTTTGTCACTACTTTTTGCCATTTAAATTACTGTATGTCTTGGTATGATCTCCTTGGGTTAATTTTGTTGAACACTATCTGTGCTTCTTGGATTTGGGTGGTTTGCTTTATTCCCCTCAGTTTAAGGAAGTTTTCAGCTATTACTTGCTCAAATAAATTTTCTGTCACCTTTTCTCTTTTCTTTCTGGAATCCCTGTGATGCAAATGTTATTATGCCTGGTGATGTCTCTGAGTTCCCATAACCTATTCTATTATTTTTTCTATTTGCAGCTCATCTTCGTGGCTTTCCTTTCTTTTCTTTTCTTTTTTTTTTTTAAGACTTTATTTATTTATTTGACAGACAGAGATCACAATTAGGCAGAGAGGCAGACAGAGCTGGGGCGGTAGGAGCAGAAGCTGAACAGGGAGTCTGATGCAGGGGTCGATCCCAAGACCCTGAGATCATGACCTGAGCCAAAGGTAGAGGCTTAACCCACTGAGCCATCCAGGTGCTTCTCTTAGTTGCTTTCTATTACTCTGTCTTCCCAGTTATCTCATCCATTTTTCTGCTTCCTCTAGTCTACTATTTATTCCCTTTACTGTATTTTTAATTTCAGTTATTTAATTCTTTATCTCTGATTGGTTCTTTTTAATATTTTCTATCTCTTTGTTGAAGATTTCACTGAGATCCTCCAATATTTTCTCAAGCCCAGTATTTTTATGACCATTACTTTGAATTCTGTATCAAGCATATGGTTTATTTCCACTTCATTTAGCTCTAGTATGATTTTTGTCTTTTTTTTTTCCTTCAATTGGGAATAATTCCTCTGTCTCCTTATTTTGTCCAGCTCACTGTGTTTGTTTCTGTGTATTGGGAAAGTCAGCTATGTTTCCTGGTCTTAATAGTAGTGGCCTTATGAAGAAGAGCTCCTGTAGTGCAATGTTGCCTCTTCACCAGACCCTGGAGCTTGAGGGGTATCTCCTGCATGTGTTGCATATGCACTATTATTGTGGTTTACTTGCACTTGCCTTTAGTCCAGTCAGCTGCAATGGCCCTCTTTGTTTCTTATGGGCATGGTTTGTTTTTTGTGCTATTAAGGGGTCAATCTGGGGCCACCTTGGTTTGTAATTGGGTCAGACCAGATGCCTGCCCTCAGTCTCTTTGTTGGAAATGCACTTATACTCAACTGCAAGGCACTCTTGCTGTATTGTTCCTTGAGAGACTTTCATTGGTGGGGAGGGCCCACGGATCCAATGTCTGTCCTCAGTCTGTCTGTGACTCCAAACAACAGGGGTCTTTATTCTTCCCCCTGTGAGGTTTTTATTGGTGGGTGGGACTGGTAGTCAAATTATATACATGCCCCCAGACGACTGTTAGGGCTAGAGTTGAGCCAGTGTGTGTGGTTATCTTCCTCTTTCCCCAAGGTGAGAGTCACTTTTGGAGTGGTGCTGGCCACTACTGGGGCTGCTTAAAGAATGAGACACATCAGACACCACTTAGGAGGAACTCCTGAACAGTGGGTCAGGTTGGATGAGGCAAATCCATAGGAGAGTGTTTGAGCAGGGGATGTGGTGTTAGTAAGCTAGGTGGGAAGTGTTCGCTGGTTTCTGTAGGTGTCCTAGTATCTAGACTAGGGATGGGGAGTTGGGGGTTGGAGGAAGAGACATGGTGACCATGAACTCTGTTGTTCTTGGAAAGGTCTCCTAAGGATCACTATTCCTCCAGTGCACATTCTGAGATTAATAAATACACTTTCTGGTTTATCCCAGGCACTTCTCAAACTGGGTTTCTGTGCTATATCTCAGTGAGGTTGTTTGTTATGCTACCTCTTTAATGGCAAGGACTCAGTTTCCTATCACCCTCCAGTCTCCCAGAGCCCATCCTGATGATTTTCAAAGTACCAGATTTAGGCCCCAGTGATTGTAAAAACTCACGACCTTAAGGCCCACTTGTTTGCAAAGCCAGAGTTATGGGAACTTGTTTTCCCAGTGTAGGTTCTTATTGTCTTGGGTGCTTGGTATGGTGTCTGTTTCTCTCCCTTCTCCATGTTGTGGTAGTCCTCCTATTTGTGGTTAATCTTACAGGGAGTTTGATTCCTGAGTTTCTGCCTTTCCTATCATTTTCCATGTGATCTCCTCTCTTGGTTTAAATGTGGAGAGTCTCTCCTTCCAGTTCTTGGGTATTTCCTGGGTTAGTTGCATTGTTGTGGAAGTTATCTAGGTATATTTATGAGGCAAGGTGCACTTAGTGTCCTCCTATTCCGGCATCTTCTCAGGCCCCAAACCAAGAATGAGGTTTTATACATCTAGAGTCAGAAGGTGTTTATATAGTTTATATATGAAAGTAACTTCCTAGAGGTTTTCCCCAAATTTGATAGTAATCTTAAACACAGATATTACCAATGATGAATTGTGGCCCTTAAAGGATACCTTTTTAAAGACAAATTATCAATAATAAGACTCAAACTAGAGAACAAACAGTAGGAACAAAATCTTCTCTTTTAGGTTCTTTGGCCAGTCTAATAATTAAATTGACATAAAAATAGAGTAACAGGGGAAAAATCCCCAAATTTAATTGCATACATACAGGAGCCCATAAAAACATGAGACTCCCTAAAATGACCAAAGCAGGCAGCTTTCATACTTTTGGGGCAGAGAAACAATACATTTATGAAAAATTGGCAAAACAATGGGGATTGGGCTTAGGGTAGCAAACTAGTGAAGCAACAGTTCTGTTTATAGACTTTTTTCAGCCGTGGATTCCCTCTCTCTGGTGAGAAGAATGCCCTTTACTCTGGTGGTATAAGAAGGGTACCCTCAAAAGGGAGATTTATTTCCTGCTTTTAAGGAAAAAAAGGAGAGTCAGAGTATCAGTTCTTACACTGGCTATTTCTTAAATAACTTTAATTCAGAATAATGAATGTACCGAAGTGGACTATTTTGGGGTGGAATATATTGCTGTCTTTCAAGCCCAAAATATCTACTTCCTCAATTGAAAAAAATATGATATAATTATTGTCATAGAAGAATATGTATCCAAAAATGAAGGAGAAAACAGGTATTATGGAGGTACTCCATCAGTTAATATACAAACTATAGATTTTTAGAGTATGTTTTATTTATAGCATTTATTCCAATATACTTGTTACAATTTGTAATTTGTATTTTATCTTTCTCATTAAAAAATTCATTTCATGTCTAATTTTCTATTCATATTTTGTATTCTTCCTTTATTACTTTTTTAAAGATTTATTGATTTTTTTGAGAGAGAGAATGCAAGCAGGGGAGGGGACAGAGGGAGAGAATCTTAGAGCAGACTCCCTGCTGAGCACAAAGCCAATGTGGGCCTCTAGCCCATGACCCTGAGATCATGGCCTGAGCCAAAACCAAGAGTCAGATGCTTAACTCACTGAGCCACCCAGACATCCCTTATAGCCATCCTTTAAAAAACTCCCAGATTTTGTAAGTTGTAGGTTCTCAAAAGCCTGGATATGTCCATAGAAGTAGGAAAGACAGGTTGAGCTATGGAAAATAAAATGAAAGATTATAGTTTAATAAGCAAAATTCAAATGGAGAGAATAGAAGAATTTAGAAAAAGGCAATAAAGATACATGTTAGAGAATTTCCCCAAATTGCAAGAAAGTTTTCCAATACCTTAACAGTCCTTTGAGTTAGGAACAGCACAAGGAAAACCAAAACCATCACTAAATACACTGTAGTGAAACCACAGATTATCATTAAAAAAAAAAAAAAAAAAAGAAAGAAAGAAACAATTTTTAAAACTACCAGAGAAAAAAGAAAGAAAATTTATAAGAATTTAAAATTTATAAGAATTCCAATCAGAATAAAAGTAGACTTGGAATCAGTGACAATTGATAAAGGAGGATGGTGTAACTATATCTTCAAAGTGCTGAGGAAAAAATGTTAACTTAAACTTCTAGCATTCAATGTTAAGAGGGAAGCAAACTTAAAAACAAAGAGGTTGACTCTTACTGAATGAGCTACTTAAATAATATTGCTCAATAAGAAAAACCAAAGAAATCAGAAGGAAGAGGTAGAATCCAGAAAGAAATGGTAAGCAAAGAAAAGTTTTAAAACTGAGGTATTTACAAAACAAAACAAAACAAACAACCAACCCAGGTGCCTGGGTGTTTCAGTTGGTTGAGAGTGGGACTCTTGGTTTCAACTCAGGTCCTGATCTGCTGGGGCAGGGGATCCAGCCCCAAGTTGAACTTCGCACTCAGTGTGGATTCTGCTTGGGATGCCTTCTGCCCCTCCCGCAACTCATATGCATGTGTGTTTGCTCTCTCCTCTCTAAAATAAATTTTTTTTTTAATTTTTTATTTTTTATAAACATATATTTTTTATATACATATATTTTTATCCCCAGGTCTGTGAATCACCGGGTTTACACACTTCACAGCACTCACCAAATCACATACCCTCCCCAATGTCCATAATCCCACCCCCTTCTCCCCAACCCCTTCCCCCCGGCAACCCTCAGTTTGTTTTGTGAGATTAAGAGTCACTTATGGTTTGTCTCCCTCCCAATCCCATCTTGTTTCATTTATTCTTCTACCCACTTAAGCCTCCATGTTGCATCACCACTTCCTTATATCAGGGAGATCATATGATAGTTGTCTTTCTCTGCTTGACTTATTTCGCTAAGCATGATACGCTCTAGTTCCATCCACGTTGTTGCAAATGGCAAGATTTCATTTCTTTTGATGGCTGCATAGTATTCCATTGTGTATATATACCACATCTTCTTGATCCATTCATCTGTTGATGGGCATCTAGGTTCTTTCCATAGTTTGGCTATTGTGGACATTGCTGCTATAAACATTCGGGTGCATGTGTCCCTTTGGATCACTACATTTGTATCTTTAGGGTAAATACCCAATAGTGCAATTGCTGGGTCATAGGGCAGTTCTATTTTCAACATTTTGAGGAACCTCCATGCTGTTTTCCAGAGTGGCTGCACCAGCTTGCATTCCCACCAACAGTGTAGGAGGGTTCCCCTTTCTCCGCATCCTCGCCAGCATCTGTCATTTCCTGACTTGTTGATTTTAGCCATTCTGACTGGTGTGAGGTGATATCTCATTGTGGTTTTGATTTGTATTTCCCTGATGCCGAGTGATATGGAGCACTTTTTCATGTGTCTGTTCGCCATCTGGATGTCTTCTTTGCAGAAATGTCTGTTCATGTCTTCTGCCCATTTCTTGATTGGATTATTTGTTCTTTGGGTGTTGAGTTTGCTAAGTTCTTTATAGATTCTGGACACTAGTCCTTTATCTGATATGTCGTTTGCAAATATCTTCTCCCATTCTGTCAGTTGTCTTTTGATTTTGTTAACTGTTTCCTTTGCTGTGCAAAAGCTTTTGATCTTGATGAAATCCCAGTAGTTCATTTTTTCCCTTGCTTCCCTTGCCTTTTGCGTTGTTCCTAGGAAGATGTTGCTGCGGCAGAGGTCGAAGAGGTTGCTGCCCGTGTTCTCCTCAAGGATTTTGATGGATTCCTTTCGTACATTGAGGTCCTTCATCCATTTTGAGTCTATTTTTGTGTGTGGTGTAAGGGAATGGTCCAATTTCATTTTTCTGCATGTGGCTGTCCAATTTTCCCAGCACCATTTATTGAAAAGGCTGTCTTTTTTCCATTGGACATTCTTTCCTGCTTTGTCGAAGATTAGTTGACCATAGAGTTGAGGGTCTATTTCTGGGCTCTCTATTCTGTTCCATTGATCTATGTGTCTGTTTTTGTGCCAGTACCATGCTGTCTTGATGATGACAGCTTTGTAATAGAGCTTGAAGTCCGGAATTGTGATGCCACCAACGTTGGCTTTCTTTTTCAATATCCCTTTGGCTATTCGAGGTCTTTTCTGGTTCCATATAAATTTTAGAATTATTTGTTCCATTTCTTTGAAAAAGATGGATGGTACTTTGATAGGAATTGCATTAAATGTGTAGATTGCTTTAGGTAGCATAGACATTTTCACAATATTTATTCTTCCAATCCAGGAGCATGGAACATTTTTCCATTTCTTTGTGTCTTCCTCAATTTCTTTCATGAGTACTTTATAGTTTTCTGAGTATAGATTCTGTGTCTCTTTGGTTAGGTTTATTCCTAGGTATCTTATGGTTTTGGATGCAATTGTAAATGGGATTGACTCCTTAATATCTCTTTCTTCTGTCTTGCTGTTGGTGTAGAGAAATGCAACTGATTTCTGTGCATTGATTTTATATCCTGACACTTTACTGAATTCCTGTATAAGTTCTAGCAGTTTTGGAGTGGAGTCTTTTGGGTTTTCCACATATAGTATCATATCATCTGCGAAGAGTGATAATTTGACTTCTTCTTTGCCGATTTGGATGCCTTTAATTTCCTTTTGTTGTCTGATTGCTGAGGCTAGGACCTCTAGTACGATGTTGAATAGCAGTGGTGATAATGGACATCCCTGCCGTGTTCCTGACCTTAGCGGAAAAGCTTTCAGTTTTTCTCCATTGAGAATGATATTTGCGGTGGGTTTTTCATAGATGGCTTTGATGATATTGAGGTATGTGCCCTCTATCCCTACACTTTGAAGAGTTTTGATCAGGAAGGGATGTTGTACTTTGTCAAATGCTTTTTCAGCATCTATTGAGAGTATCATATGGTTCTTGTTCTTTCTTTTATTGATGTGTTGTATCACATTGACTGATTTGCGGATGTTGAACCAACCTTGCAGCCCTGGAATAAATCCCACTTGGTCGTGGTGAATAATCTTTTTAATGTACTGTTGAATCCGATTGGCTAGTATTTTGTTGAGTATTTTCGCATCTGTGTTCATCAAGGATATCGGTCTATAGCTCTCTTTTTTGGTGGGATCCTTGTCTGGTTTTGGGATCAAGGTGATGCTGGCCTCATAAAATGAGTTTGGAAGTTTTCCTTCCATTTCTATTTTTTGGAACAGTTTCAGGAGAATAGGAATTAGTTCTTCTTTAAATGTTTGGTAGAATTCCCCCGGGAAGCCGTCTGGCCCTGGGCTTTTGTTTGTTTGGGGATTTTTAATGACTGTTTCAATCTCCTTATTGGTTATGGGTCTGTTCAGGCTTTCTATTTCTTCATGGTTCAGTTGTGGTAGTTTATATGTTTCTAGGAATGCATCCATTTCTTCCAGATTGTCAAATTTATTGCCGTAGAGTTGCTCATAGTATGTTCTTATAATAGTTTGTATTTCTTTGGTGTTAGTTGTGATCTCTCCTCTTTCATTCATGATTTTATTTATTTGGGTCCTTTCTCTTTTCTTTTTGATAAGTCGGGCCAGGGGTTTATCAATTTTATTAATTCTTTCAAAGAACCAGCTCCTAGTTTCGTTGATTTGTTCTATTGTTTTTTTGGTTTCTATTTCATTGATTTCTGCTCTGATCTTTATGATTTCTCTTCTCCTGCTGGGCTTAGGGTTTCTTTCTTGTTCCTTCTCCAGCTCCTTTAGGTGTAGGGTTAGGTTGTGTACCTGAGACCTTTCTTGTTTCTTGAGAAAGGCTTGTACCGCTATATATTTTCCTCTCAGGACTGCCTTTGTTGTGTCCCACAGATTTTGAACCGTTGTATTTTCATTATCATTTGTTTCCATGATTTTTTTCAATTCTTCTTTAATTTCCCGGTTGACCCATTCATTCTTTAGAAGGATACTGTTTAGTCTCCATGTATTTGGGTTCTTTCCAAACTTCCTTTTGTGGTTGAGTTCTAGCTTTAGAGCATTGTGGTCTGAAAATATGCAGGGAATGATCCCAATCTTTTGATACCGGTTGAGTCCTGATTTAGGACCGAGGATGTGATCTATTCTGGAGAATGTTCCATGTGCACTAGAGAAGAATGTGTATTCTGTTGCTTTGGGATGAAATATTCTGAATATATCTGTGATGTCCATCTGGTCCAATGTGTCATTTAAGGCCTTTATTTCCTTGCTGATCTTTTGCTTGGATGACCTGTCCATTTCAGTGAGGGGAGTGTTAAAGTCCCCTACTATTATTGTATTGTTGTTGATGTGTTTCTTTGATTTTGTTATTAATTGGTTTATATAGTTGGCTGCTCCCACGTTGGGGGCATAGATATTTAAAATTGTTAAATCTTCTTGTTGGACAGACCCTTTGAGTATGATATAGTGTCCTTCCTCATCTCTTATTACAGTCTTTGGCTTAAAATCTAATTGATCTGATATAAGGATTGCCACTCCTGCTTTCTTCTGATGTCCATTAGCATGGTAAATTCTTTTCCACCCCCTCACTTTAAATCTGGAGGTGTCTTCGGGCTTAAAATGTGTTTCTTGGAGGCAACATATAGATGGGTTTTGTTTTTTTATCCATTCTGATACCCTGTGTCTTTTGACAGGGGCATTTAGCCCATTCACATTCAGGGTAACTATTGAGAGATATGAATTTAGGGCCATTGTATTGCCTGTAAGGTGACTGTTACTGTATATGGTCTCTGTTCCTTTCTGATCTACCACTTGTAGGCTCTCTCTTTGCTTAGAGGACCCCTTTCAATATTTCCTGTAGAGCTGGTTTGGTATTTGCAAATTCTTTCAGTTGTTGTTTGTCCTGGAAGCTTTTAATCTCTCCTTCTATTTTCAATGATAGCCTAGCTGGATATAGTATTCTTGGCTGCATGTTTTTCTCGTTTAGTGCTCTGAAAATATCATGCCAGCTCTTTCTGGCCTGCCAGGTCTCTGTGGATAAGTCAGCTGCCAATCTAATATTTTTACCATTGTATGTTACAGACTTCTTTTCCCGGGCTGCTTTCAGGATTTTCTCTTTGTCATTGAGACTTGTAAATTTTACTATTAGGTGACGGGGTGTGGGCCTATTCTTATTGATTTTGAGGGGCATTCTCTGAACCTCCTGAATTTTGATGCTCGTTCCCTTTGCCATATTGGGGAAATTCTCCCCAATAATTCTCTCCAGTATACCTTCTGCTCCCCTCTCACTTTCTTCTTCTTCTGGAATCCCAATTATTCTAATGTTGTTTCGTCTTATGGTGTCACTTATTTCTCGAATTCTCCCCTCGTGGTCCAGTAGCTGTTTGTCCCTCTTTTGATCAGCTTCTTTATTCTCTGTCATTTGGTCTTCTATATCACTAATTCTTTCTTCTGCCTCATTTATCCTAGCAGTGAGAGCCTCCATTTTTGATTGCACCTCATTAATAGCTTTTTTGATTTCAACTTGGTTAGATTTTAGTTCTTTTATTTCTCCAGAAAGGGCTTTTATATCTCTCGAGAGGGTTTCTCTAATATCTTCCATGCCTTTTTCGAGCCCTGCTAGAACCTTGAGAATTGTCATTCTGAACTCTAGATCTTACATATTACCGATGTCTGTATTGATTAGGTCCCTAGCCTTCGGTACTGCCTCTTGTTCTTTTTTTTGTGGTGAATTTTTACGTCTTGTCATTTTGTCCAGATAAGAGTAAATGAAGGGGCAAGTAAAATACTAAAAGGGTGGCAACAACCCCAGGAAAATATGCTTTAGCCAAATTAGAAGAGATCCAAAATCGTGAGTGGGGAGAAAGGGGATAAAAAGAGGTTCAAAAAGGAAGAAAGAAAAAAGAAAAAAAAAAAAAAGAAAAGAAAAGAAAAGAATTTTTTTTAAAAAAGAAAGCACCTAAGAAAAATGTAAAAAAATATATATATATATTAGATAAACTATTAAAAAATCGTTAAAAAAGAAAAAGGTAACAGTTAAAAAAAAAAATTTTTACCTGAAGGCGAGAAAAAAAAAAAAATGAAAAAGAAAAAATTAAATTAACTGCAAGACTAAAAAAAATCACAGGAAAAAAGCCATGAGTTCCGTGCTTGGCTTTCTCCTCCTCTGGAATTCTGCTGCTCTCCTTGGTATTGAAACCGCACTCCTTGGTAGGTGAACTTGGTCTCGGCTGGATTTCTTGTTGATCTTCTGGGGGAGGGGCCTGGTGTAGTGATTCTCAAGTGTCTTTGCCCCAGGCGGAATTACACCGCCTTTACCCGGGGCCGGGGTGAGTAATCCGCTCGGGTTTGCTTTCAGGAGCTTTTGTTCCCTGAGCGCTTTCCGTAGAGTTCCAGAGGACGGGAATACAAATGACGGCCTCCTGGTCTCCGGCCCGGAGGAGCCGAGAGCCCAGGGCCCCACTCCTCAGTGCGCCCTCAGAGAACAGCGCCCAGTTACTCCCGTCTGCCTGACCTCCGGCCGCGCTCCGAGCTCACCGAGCCTGCGACCGGTTCAAGGTAACACCGAGCTGCGAGCTTACTGTCGGCTCTGTCTCTGTAGCCGGCTTTCCCGTTCCAATACCCGCAAGCTCTGCGACACTCAGACACCCCCGATCCTTCTGTGACCCTGCGGGACCTGAGGCCACGCTGACCCCGCGTGGGCTTCGCCCCGGTTTAGCCTCTGGAGCGATGTCCCTCAGCGGAACAGACTTTTAAAAGTCCTGATTTTGTGCGCGGTTGCTCCGCCGCTTGCCGGGAGCCGGCCCCTCCCCCCGGGGTCTATCTTCCCGTCGCTTTGGATTCACTTCTCCGCCGGTCCTACCTTTCAGAAAGTGGTTGTTTTTCTGTTTCCAGAATTGCTGTTCTTCTTCTCTTCGATCTGCCGATGGATTTTCAGGTGTTTGCAATCTTTAGATAAGCTATCTAGCTGATCTCCGGCTAGCTGAAGCAGTCTCAGCTTGCTACTTCTCCGCCATCTTGACTCCTCCCCTCCAGAGGCTCCTCTCTAAAATAAATTTAAAAAAATAATAAAAGGTTTAAAAAACCCGAAACAACAATTAAAAAAAAAAAAAAACCCAAACCCAATTTTGGTGAGTTTGGAAATAAAGTAGAACTGACACACTATTTTGTTTTGTTTTGTTTTTTGAAATGACACACTATTAAAAAAAAACAAACATAAAAAAAAGAACAAGAGGCAGTACCAAAGGCTAGGGACCTAATCAATACAGACATCGGTAATATGTCAGATCTAGAGTTCAGAATGACAATTCTCAAGGTTCTAGCCGGGCTCGAAAAAGGCATGGAAGATATTAGAGAAACCCTCTCGAGAGATATAAAAGCCCTTTCTGGAGAAATAAAAGAACTAAAATCTAACCAAGGTGAAATCAAAAAAGCTATTAATGAGGTGCAATCAAAAATGGAGGCTCTAACTGCTAGGATAAATGAGGCAGAAGAAAGAATTAGTGATATAGAAGACCAAATGACAGAGAATAAAGAAGCTGAGCAAAAGAGGGACAAACAGCTACTGGACCACGAGGGGAGAATTCGAGAGATAAGTGACACCATAAGACGAAACAACATTAGAATAATTGGGATTCCAGAAGAAGAAGAAAGTGAGAGGGGAGCAGAAGGTATACTGGAGAGAATTATTGGGGAGAATTTCCCCAATATGGCAAAGGGAACGAGCATCAAAATTCAGGAGGTTCAGAGAATGCCCCTCAAAATCAATAAGAATAGGCCCACACCCCGTCACCTAATAGTAAAATTTACAAGTCTCAATGACAAAGAGAAAATCCTGAAAGCAGCCCGGGAAAAGAAGTCTGTAACATACAATGGTAAAAATATTAGATTGGCAGCTGACTTATCCACAGAGACCTGGCAGGCCAGAAAGAGCTGGCATGATATTTTCAGAGCACTAAACGAGAAAAACATGCAGCCAAGAATACTATATCCAGCTAGGCTATCATTGAAAATAGAAGGAGAGATTAAAAGCTTCCAGGACAAACAACAACTGAAAGAATTTGCAAATACCAAACCAGCTCTACAGGAAATATTGAAAGGGGTCCTCTAAGCAAAGAGAGAGCCTACAAGTGGTAGATCAGAAAGGAACAGAGACCATATACAGTAACAGTCACCTTACAGGCAATACAATGGCCCTAAATTCATATCTCTCAATAGTTACCCTGAATGTGAATGGGCTAAATGCCCCTGTCAAAAGACACAGGGTATCAGAATGGATAAAAAAACAAAACCCATCTATATGTTGCCTCCAAGAAACACATTTTAAGCCCGAAGACACCTCCAGATTTAAAGTGAGGGGGTGGAAAAGAATTTACCATGCTAATGGACATCAGAAGAAAGCAGGAGTGGCAATCCTTATATCAGATCAATTAGATTTTAAGCCAAAGACTGTAATAAGAGATGAGGAAGGACACTATATCATACTCAAAGGGTCTGTCCAACAAGAAGATTTAACAATTTTAAATATCTATGCCCCCAACGTGGGAGCAGCCAACTATATAAACCAATTAATAACAAAATCAAAGAAACACATCAACAACAATACAATAATAGTAGGGGACTTTAACACTCCCCTCACTGAAATGGACAGGTCATCCAAGCAAAAGATCAGCAAGGAAATAAAGGCCTTAAATGACACATTGGACCAGATGGACATCACAGATATATTCAGAATATTTCATCCCAAAGCAACAGAATACACATTCTTCTCTAGTGCACATGGAACATTCTCCAGAATAGATCACATCCTCGGTCCTAAATCAGGACTCAACCGGTATCAAAAGATTGGGATCATTCCCTGCATATTTTCAGACCACAATGCTCTAAAGCTAGAACTCAACCACAAAAGGAAGTTTGGAAAGAACCCAAATACATGGAGACTAAACAGTATCCTTCTAAAGAATGAATGGGTCAACCGGGAAATTAAAGAAGAATTGAAAAAAATCATGGAAACAAATGATAATGAAAATACAACGGTTCAAAATCTGTGGGACACAACAAAGGCAGTCCTGAGAGGAAAATATATAGCGGTACAAGCCTTTCTCAAGAAACAAGAAAGGTCTCAGGTACACAACCTAACCCTACACCTAAAGGAGCTGGAGAAAGAACAAGAAAGAAACCCTAAGCCCAGCAGGAGAAGAGAAATCATAAAGATCAGAGCAGAAATCAATGAAATAGAAACCAAAAAAACAATAGAACAAATCAACGAAACTAGGAGCTGGTTCTTTGAAAGAATTAATAAAATTGATAAACCCCTGGCCCGACTTATCAAAAAGAAAAGAGAAAGGACCCAAATAAATAAAATCATGAATGAAAGAGGAGAGATCACAACTAACACCAAAGAACATACTATGAGCAACTCTACGGCAATAAATTTGACAATCTGGAAGAAATGGATGCATTCCTAGAAACATATAAACTACCACAACTGAACCATGAAGAAATAGAAAGCCTGAACAGACCCATAAGCAGTAAGGAGATTGAAACAGTCATTAAAAATCTCCAAACAAACAAAAGCCCAGGGCCAGACGGCTTCCCGGGGGAATTCTACCAAACATTTAAAGAAGAACTAATTCCTATTCTCCTGAAACTGTTCCAAAAAATAGAAATGGAAGGAAAACTTCCAAACTCATTTTATGAGGCCAGCATCACCTTGATCCCAAAACCAGACAAGGATCCCACCAAAAAAGAGAGCTATAGACCGATATCCTTGATGAACACAGATGCGAAAATACTCAACAAAATACTAGCCAATCGGATTCAACAGTACATTAAAAAGATTATTCACCACGACCAAGTGGGATTTATTCCAGGGCTGCAAGGTTGGTTCAACATCCGCAAATCAGTCAATGTGATACAACACATCAATAAAAGAAAGAACAAGAACCATATGATACTCTCAATAGATGCTGAAAAAGCATTTGACAAAGTACAACATCCCTTCCTGATCAAAACTCTTCAAAGTGTAGGGATAGAGGGCACATACCTCAATATCATCAAAGCCATCTATGAAAAACCCACCGCAAATATCATTCTCAATGGAGAAAAACTGAAAGCTTTTCCGCTAAGGTCAGGAACACGGCAGGGATGTCCATTATCACCACTGCTTTTCAACATCGTACTAGAGGTCCTAGCCTCAGCAATCAGACAACAAAAGGAAATTAAAGGCATCCAAATCGGCAAAGAAGAAGTCAAATTATCACTCTTCGCAGATGATATGATACTATATGTGGAAAACCCAAAAGACTCCACTCCAAAACTGCTAGAACTTATACAGGAATTCAGTAAAGTGTCAGGATATAAAATCAATGCACAGAAATCAGTTGCATTTCTCTACACCAACAGCAAGACAGAAGAAAGAGATATTAAGGAGTCAATCCCATTTACAATTGCATCCAAAACCATAAGATACCTAGGAATAAACCTAACCAAAGAGACACAGAATCTATACTCGGAAAACTATAAAGTACTCATGAAAGAAATTGAGGAAGACACAAAGAAATGGAAAAATGTTCCATGCTCCTGGATTGGAAGAATAAATATTGTGAAAATGTCTATGCTACCTAAAGCAATCTACACATTTAATGCAATTCCTATCAAAGTACCATCCATCTTTTTCAAAGAAATGGAACAAATAATGCTAAAATTTATATGGAACCAGAAAAGACCTCGAATAGCCAAAGGGATATTGAAAAAGAAAGCCAACGTTGGTGGCATCACAATTCCGGACTTCAAGCTCTATTACAAAGCTGTCATCATCAAGACAGCATGGTACTGGCACAAAAACAGACACATAGATCAATGGAACAGAATAGAGAGCCCAGAAATAGACCCTCAACTCTATGGTCAACTAATCTTCGACAAAGCAGGAAAGAATGTCCAATGGAAAAAAGACAGCCTTTTCAATAAATGGTGCTGGGACAATTGGACAGCCACATGCTGAAAAATGAAATTGGACCATTCCCTTACACCACACACAAAAATAGACTCAAAATGGATGAAGGACCTCAATGTACGAAAGGAATCCATCAAAATCCTTGAGGAGAACACGGGCAGCAACCTCTGCCGCAGCAACATCTTCCTAGGAACAACGCAAAAGGCAAGGGAAGCAAGGGAAAAAATGAACTACTGGGATTTCATCAAGATCAAAAGCTTTTGCACAGCAAAGGAAACAGTTAACAAAATCAAAAGACAACTGACAGAATGGGAGAAGATATTTGCAAACGACATATCAGATAAAGGACTAGTGTCCAGAATCTATAAAGAACTTAGCAAACTCAACACCCAAAGAACAAATAATCCAATCAAGAAATGGGCAGAGGACATGAACAGACATTTCTGCAAAGAAGACATCCAGATGGCGAACCGACACATGAAAAAGTGCTCCATATCACTCGGCATCAGGGAAATACAAATCAAAACCACAATGAGATATCACCTCACACCAGTCAGAATGGCTAAAATCAACAAGTCAGGAAATGACAGATGCTGGCGAGGATGCGGAGAAAGGGGAACCCTCCTACACTGTTGGTGGGAATGCAAGCTGGTGCAGCCACTCTGGAAAACAGCATGGAGGTTCCTCAAAATGTTGAAAATAGAACTGCCCTATGACCCAGCAATTGCACTATTGGGTATTTACCCTAAATATACAAATGTAGTGATCCAAAGGGGCACATGCACCCGAATGTTTATAGCAGCAATGTCCACAATAGCCAAACTATGGAAAGAACCTAGATGCCCATCAACAGATGAATGGATCAAGAAGATGTGGTATATATACACAATGGAATACTATGCAGCCATCAAAAGAAATGAAATCTTGCCATTTGCAACAACATGGATGGAACTAGAGCGTATCATGCTTAGCGAAATAAGTCAAGCGGAGAAAGACAACTATCATATGATCTCCCTGATATGAGGAAGTGGTGATGCAACATGGAGGCTTAAGTGGGTAGAAGAAGAATAAATGAAACAAGATGGGATTGGGAGGGAGACAAACCATAAGTGACTCTTAATCTCACAAAACAAACTGAGGGTTGCCGGGGGGGAGGGGGTTTGGGAGAAGGGGGTGGGATTATGGACATTGGGGAGGGTATGTGATTTGGTGAGTGCTGTGAAGTGTGTAAACCTGGTGATTCACAGACCTGTACCCCTGGGGATAAAAATATATGTTTATAAAAAATAAAAAATTAAAAAAAAAAAAAAAACAACAAACATAAGATGGAAAAGATGTGGGTGCTTAGGTGGCTCAGTTGGTTAAACGTCTCTCAGGTCGTGATCCCAGGGTCCTGGTATCCAGTTCCACATCTCATCTGGCTCCCTGCTCAGTGGGGAGCCTGTTTCTCCTGCTCCCATTCCTCCTGCTCGTGCATGCTCACTCTCTGTCGAGTAAATAAATACAATATTCAAAAAAAAAAAAAAAAGAAAGAAAAAAGATGGAAAAGATAAAGATGAGGCATTCTAAGTTCATTTAGACTTTTTTTTAAATGAATCAAATTTAGACTTCAGGCTGAATATCTTTCAGGTTAAATAATTAACTTTAATCAGGATTGTGAGATCAAGCCCTGCATTGGGCTCTGCACTAGGTGTGGAACCTGCTTAAGATTCTCTCTTCTTCTGCCTCTGATCCTCCCCAACCCTGTTCACGTGGGCATTTTCTCTCTCTCTCCCTTAAAGAAAAAAAAAATTTTTTTTAAAGAAGAATCTTAAAAAAAAGAATAAAAATAAGAAGTATAATTGAAGAACCACTAGGGAAAAGTATTTGTTCAATATCATATAAGAAAAGTAGAGGTAAATTGTGAAAAAAATCAAAACCTTTGGGTCGAGCACAGAAGAGGGGTATTATTATTTGTGCATGAGGCAAATGAGGCTCAAAGAGTTTAAATGATTTACCTAAAATCAAACATCTAAGTGGTGAAAAGCAAACTCTGGTCTTCAGCATTTTAGGTAGGTTTCTTTTCTATCTCACCAAGCCATAATGTTTCCTTCACTTCTAAAAGAAACTCTGAAATAACTCTGACATATGGTTATATTTGAATAATTCCAACTGACCTCAGATACTGGAGCTGTACCTCTCTGAGAACCAGTGCCTTTTATGGAGTGGTATAAGCTTGTTCAGTGTGCCAGCATCTTTTATCAGAATTGTGTCAACATATATATGTTCACATAATTTAATGTTCTTATTTCATTTTACTCCTTTGGTGAGTGGGACAAATTTATATGCAAGACACAGGGCTAACACAGAATAATCTCTTTACAGAAAAATAGGAAAAAATTAATTGACTAGAATTCTCTCTTTAATTTGTTTTCAATTCACTGTTCAAACCTGTTCTTCCTCTACCAGTCTACAGAAGCATCACTTGTCAGGGTCACCAAGTTGTCTACTCAGTTTATCTTTGAAAAACACATCAACACTACCTGTATCTTGAAACACTCTCCTATCTTATCTCTTCTGATATCACATCTTCCTGAGAATCTCGTTTTCTGTTCCTTCTCATTCTCCTTTGTTGATATCAGTTCCTATATGTCCAACCTCTAAGTATGGTCGATTCTTTAAACCTGGTCATAGGAACCCTCTCTCTTTCCTTAGATCTTGCTGATCTCCATGGATTCTTGAGTCCTTGCCTCCCAGGTTCATCATATCTCACCCAGATCTCTCCTTTTATTGTCAGATTCACACATCCAACTGTCTACTTAACATATTCATGTGATGCTTCCCATCTCAAATTCAATATGTATGAAAACAAACAGGAGTTCTTTCCCTCCTCCATTATAGACACTATTAGCCACCTGTGCAACTCTGCTCATCTTATATGTGTTGCTGGCAAAACTCTGATTTTATTTTACTTCACTAGATGATTTTTCAAGTAATTTAAGGTTTTGTGAAAGACTAAGCAGGCACAGAGAGTTTCCATACAGTCCTCCTTTGACCCCCCACTTACCCACAGTATTTCCCTACAATTAAGATCTTGTGTGGTACATTTATAATAATTGGACCAAAAGTGATAAGTTATTATTAATGGAAGTCCATAGTGTGCATTACTGTTTGCATTTGTGCAGTACATGGTTGGCTCTAGCCAATGGATAATGTCATGTATCCACCATTATGGTATCAAATGATAGATTTACTGCACTAAAAATCCCTAGCATGCCACCTATTCATCTCTCCCTCCCTGACTCCCTGGCAACCACTGAGGTTTTTTTTTAAAGTTTTTATTTAAATTCTTTAGTTAATATATAGTGTAATATTCATTTCAGGTGAATGATATAGTGCTTTGACACTTCCATACAACACCCAGTGCTCATCACAGCTTGTTTTGTCCCTTAATCCCCAGCACCTATTTAACCCATCCTTCCCCACCTCCCCTCTGGTAACCACTAGTTTGTTCTCTATAGTTAAGAGTGTGTTTCTTGGTTTGCCTC
This sequence comes from Mustela lutreola, assembly GCF_030435805.1. Lineage (NCBI taxonomy): Eukaryota > Metazoa > Chordata > Mammalia > Carnivora > Mustelidae > Mustela > Mustela lutreola. The sequence continues at coordinate 71,587,414 of NC_081295.1, forward strand.
TCTCTCTTTCTCTCTTTTTTCCTTTTGCTCCTTTGCTTTGTTTCTTAAATTCCACATATGAGTGAAATCATATGGTGTCTGTCTTCCCCTGACTAACTTATTTCATTTAGCTCCATCCATGTCATTACAAATGACAAGATTTCATTCTATTTTATTCCTGTGTGTGTGTGTGTGTGTGTGTGTTGCTTTGACAAAGCAAGAGAGTATATCCAGTGGGGAAAAGACAGTCTCTTTGATAAATGGTGTTGGGAAAACTGGACAGCAACAGGCAAAATAAATAAATAAATAAACAAAAAACAAACAAAAAAACTCCACAAAACTGGACCACTTTATTATACCATACACAAAAATAAATTCAAAATAGATTAAAGGCTTAAATGGGAGACCTTAAACCATAAAAATACTAAAATAGAACCCAGGTAGTAATCTTGTTGAAATTGGCCATAGCAATCTTTAGATAGGTCTCATCTGGCAAGGGAAACAAAAGCAAAAATAAACTATTGAGACTTCATCAAAATAAAAAGTTTCTGTGTAGTGAAGGAAACAATCAATAAAACTAAAAGGCAGTCTACAGAATGGGAAAAGATATTTGCAAATGATGTATCCAATAAAGAGTTAGTATCCAAAATAAATAAAAAGTTTACAAAACTCAACACCTCAACAAAAAATAACCCAATTAAAAAATGGGCAGAAGACACAAATAGACATTTTTCCAAAGAAGGCATACTGATAGCCAACAGACACGTGAGAAGATGCTCAACATCACTGATCATCAGGGAAATACGAATCAAAAATACTATGACATATCACCACATACCTGACAGAATGGCAGAAATCAACAACACAAGAAGCAACAGGTGTTGACAAGGGTGTGGGGAAAAGGGAAGGCTCTTGCACTGTTGGTGGGAATGCAGACTGGTGCAGCCACTATGGAAGACAATATGGAGGTTCCTCAAAAAGCTAAAAATAGAACCACCGATCTATTTAATGTCTATATAGTTTTACCTTTTCCAGAATGTCACATAGTTAGGATCTGGCTTCTTTCACTAAGAAATGTTAACCATTTACATTCCTTCCTGTCTTTCCATAGCTTGAGATCCCATTTCCTTCCTTGACAAATAGTATTTCATTATATGGCTATGCCACAGTTTTTTGGTTCATCGAAAGATACCTTGATTACTTCTAATTTTTGACAATTATGAATAAAGCTGGTATAAACATTCTTAGGTAGGTTTTGGGTGAACATACATTTGCAACACATTTAGGTAAATTACTAGGTTCTGATTTTATTTTATTATTTGCACCTTCCTCACTTAATTTGGAGACGGATTCTGTCCTCAATCTCAGGGAAATATCCTGATCAATACAAAATGATACGGAGATCACTTTCTCCTTGCATACAGCTGGGTTCAGGTGGTCGTATTCTGCAGATAACACCTGCGTAGGGACTAATGTAAATCTCCCAGAAAAATCTTTCTTCACTGCTAGGAAGGAGACAATGATTGAGATGGCCACTCCCATCTCTCTAAATGCTGATGCCTAAAACTGCTACAGATTTTGTGGCTGAGTATAGATCCTATGTAAGGAACAGGAGAGAGCTAAGAGGACCGCGGAGAAGTAAACTTGGAGCTTTAAAGGACACCATCTGGATCCTGCCCAGCTTACTTCTTGGTTATATCAGATAACATATTTTCATAAGATTTAAAGCAAATTACTGGGTTTTCTTTAGCCAACAGCAATCTAATTGTTACCCTCCCTAGTCTTCCTCATTCTAGGAAATGACAGCTGGTTGTCTACATGATCATTCAAATCAGAAACCTAAAAGTTGTTTTTAGATACTCCCTCCCTCCCTACTCCCTCAGACACCTTCCATGTACCCAGTCTATCTGTAAGACCAACTGCTTCTTCAGAACTTTCTGGAATATATCCTCTTCTCTGTTTCTATAAACAAACTTTACTTCAAACCACCATTGCCTTTTTGTCAGAATTACTGCAAGATCCTCTTTTGTCTACTCCAGGGCCCCTCTAATCGTATCTCCAGAGAGCAGCAGCGGAAATAGAATCAGACCCTATGTTTAATGTCCTCAGTGACTTTGCATCATTCCTAAACCAGTATCCAAATTCATAACTGTGGCCTATAACACCCTGCTTGATGTGGCTCTGTCACTGTCAGAACTCAGTTCATGCTATCATTCTACTGGCTTGCTATCTTCTCGCCATACTGATTTGCTTCCCAGCCCTAGAAGATATCTGAGCTACCTCAGGATCTTTGCACTTTCTAGTCCTTCTGCTTGGACTGCCTTCCAACATGATGCTCTGCCTCCTCACACATTTGCATATGCAGTTTACATAATTCTCTCTTCACATTTTTAAATATTAGCATAAGGATCACCTGCTCAAAAGAGCCTTCCCTGAATACTTATTCTAAAGTTGCTTCCCATTGTTTCTCTCTGGTTTAGTTTCTTGTTTCCTTTTCAGCACTTATTGCAAGGTTTGTTTATTTATTTATTTTACTGCCCTACTTACCTCTCTCTCCCACAAGAATGGAAGAGATAAAGGACTCCCCTTGTCTTGTTCCGCATGTCTCCAGCACCTAGCCAATGGATTACATATAAGATGCAGTATTCGGTGTTAGATGAAAGAGGAATAATAATAAACTTTTCTTTTATTTAGTTCCAGTCTAATTAACATACAACATACATTAGTTTCAGGCGTATAACATAGTGATTCGACAGTTTTTTACATTACTGAGTGCTCATCACTTAAAGTGTGCTCTTCACCTATTTTACCCATTCCCCCCATCTCCCAACTGGTAACCATTAGTTTGTTGTCCTTTATGAGTCTGCTTTTTGTCCATTTTGTTGTTGTTCATTTGTTTCTTTTTCTTATTTTTAGTAGCCATGTCTATTGATCTTAATCTGACATTTATTAAGCTTTGATTCTTTTTTTTTTTTTTTTTTTTGAGGGGAGTGAGCGTAGTAAGGCAGAGAAAATGGGAAAAGACAGTTAAAAATAAAAGGTATTTTATAACTTAATATGCTATGAATATTAGTATCTCACTTTAGGATTTGAAAATTCTCACTTCTGAGATATTGGGTTTAGAGAGAATAAATAAAAGTCATTATATAAGTTTTACAACTTTTATTTCATTTGAGAGGGAAAACAATCTAGTTTAGTTCAATAGAGATGACTGTGCATCCAGTGTCTTGTGTGAGTTTATAAAGGGCTTGCAGATAATGAGAAAGAGGTCACTGGGATTACTATTTGCTCTTGAGAAACATTTTTATTTAAGGTCTGTGGTTATTGCCATGAGGAAAAGTACCTTTATTAATCTTTCAGAAATACATTAGGTGAGTCAATTATAGCCCTTCCATTAAGAAAATTAGATTTTTTTTCATATTTGCACTATGTGGGCTACAATAAACACAGAAAGCAAACGTTTTGAGTAGACACTAGGCCTTTAAATTATGGAGCAATTTAGATTGATTTATCAAGCAGATGAGGTTGTTTAGAAGCAGGGGAAGAAAGAACAAGGATTTAAAAAACTCATTATCATTTAATCAATGACTAAGTATTTTTTAGTTGCAGTGATAAAACTTTCATTTCAAAACCGGTACCTACTTTAGAAATTCATTTATCAGCTGTCCTTCTGGAAAGAGTCTAAGAAACATCACATAATTCTTAAAAATCTCTTTGGGAATATCAGAGAATCTCTAGTTTCAACATGACAATTTATTTCTTTTCAATGTAGCTTCTGTTGATAAATATTTTATTAAAATGTGATATAGGTTTCGGGTTTCCTTATTAGTATTACTTTTCCTTCTCCATCCCAAATCCCTCATGGCCAAGTTCAAATCTGTGATATTGTGATTTATAAGAAGAAATATACATTTGGTGTTCCTCTGATTTCTGGCACCGAACTTCTGAAACCATTGGAATTTCCCAAGTGATAGGTACAGGAAAGGTGTCCTTTATTATGTTAATTAGGTGACTTTTCAAAGCGTTTAGGTAACCTAATGAGGGGTTGCTTGCCAAGAGACCAAAGCAAAGCTTGTGCTTAGAAGATTGGAAGTTTCAGTCCCCCAACCCCACCCATCCCCACCCCTGGACTTCCAGAAAGGAGTGGGGGCTGGATGGTGAATCAGTCACGGATGACTGATGATTAATCATACATGCCTATGTAATGTCATGTTCAGAGAGCTTCCAGGTTGGCAATTACTTGGAGATTGGTGGAGAGTGGCCCATTTAGAGAAGACGTAAAGCCTCCACAACCTTACCCCATACCTTGTCCCATGTATCGCTTCCATCTGGATATTCTTGAGTTACATCTTCTCATAATAAAAAAGTAATCTAGTAAGCAAAATATTCCTAAGTTCTCTGAGTGACTCAAACATGTTAACAAAACCTAAGGAGAGGGTCATTGGAACCTCTGATCTATAGCCAGTTGGTCAGAAGCACAGGTGACATCCTGTACTTATGATTGGCACCTAAAGTTGGAGGGACAGTTTGTTGTCTAAGGACTGAGCCCTTAGCCTGTGGGATCTGATGCTATCTCCAGGTAGACAAAGTCAAAATTGCATAAAATCATAGGAGAACCAGATGGTCTCTGAGAATTATTAGCTGATGTAGAAAAAATCCTTACACACAAACTGGGTGTGGAATCATAGTTGATGATCAGAAATGGGATGAGAATTAGAATCTTAAAGTCCTGCCAGGGACTCAAAGTCTCTCTTGATAACCCCACAAGGTCCCTTCTCTCCTGAAATTCTGTGTACCCCAAATTTAGCACTGACTTTTTCTGGTTTTGTCTTGCTTCTGTGCTATAGTGGAACAGATTTTGGGGTTTCTGGTGTAATCCTTTGCTCCATAATTGCTCCTACCTCTGGACCACTAAGGAGTATTGTTACTACACAGATATGTTTGTACTAACCAATCCTTTCCATAGTCATATTGATTTGATCACAAGAGGTCAACACTTTATTCCTGACCAGCCCATCATACTTTCTTTTTAAGAATTTAACATTTGGATGGAGAACAGCTAGTCCTTCTCTGTGGGTTCCTTGAAAATAACTTTGTAATTGGAAGTTGTCTATTTACATGCCGTCCTAACAGAGGATTCCATCTGGAGAGAGGAGACTGGAGCAGCAACATGATGGGAAACAGATGCAGGTGAAAGAGCTGGGGTAGAACCCGATGGTTATCTGTCCTTGATCACACGTCCTTATGAGGTCAGGCTTTTGTTCTTTCCTTACGTTCCATGAAAAACCCTGATACTGTGGTAATAAATACCCTTGTTCTGATTTGGCTGGCTCGACAGTCTTAATATACTTGAGAAAGTTGGAAAAGATATATGTTTCTCATCTCAATAGTGACTATATATTCTAGGATTTTAAAATATTTGTGGGAAGAAATTCAGGAATGATAGCTTTACCTCTCCTCTCAAAGAGAACAGCACTGGGCTCACAATAACTACTTCTTAAACTTAATCTTCAAATTCCACTTATTAAAAATAATATGTTATATAATATAAGTAATAAATAATAATAATATAATAAATATAATAAATAATAATATAAGAAAAATAATAATCTAAGACTTTCCTTTCAGAAAGTATTGAGCCTTATGTGAATGTTTTCAGTTTAAAATTCATGGTTCCAGACTTCCTGCCTGGGTGACTTTGGACAAGTCCCTTAATTGTTTAAAGCCTCTGTTATTTCATATCTAAAATGGGGATGATAACAGTGATGCCAGAAAAGCTGTTGAGAGGATTAACTTGGAGAATGTATATATAGGGTAGCATATAGTTAGCATGTCTGTCAGTAAGACTTGAATGTTCCAAGTGAGAGAAAAACTCTAATATTGGCTTTAACAATAATAATAATAATAAATTATCCTAGTGTACGTAACTGAATAGGCCAGAGTGTGACAGTCTTCAGCTGAAGTTAACTCACCGAAGACATGATTTCTCTACTCTGCCTTTTTTTTTTTTTTAAAGATTTTATTTATTTGACAGAGAGAGATCACAAGTAGGCAGAGAGGCAGGCCGAGAGAGAAAAAGGAGGAAGCAGGCTCCCTGCTGAGCAGAGAGCCTGATGTGGGGCTCAATCCCAGAACTCTAGGATCATGACCTGAGCTGAAGACAGAGGCTTTAACCCACAGAGCCACCCAGGGACCCCATCTACTCTGCCTTTTGCAATACCAGCTTCATCCTGGGGTTCCATCCTGACGTCCCTTGGCAGATGTGGGTGCTCTCCACTTAGTAGCAAATTGGACGCAACCATCCCAGCTGTCACGTCCTTATGCACACTATGCATTAACTTGGAAGAGGGGTATATCTTTTCACAGAAGCCTCACAGAAAACTCACCGGTTCTAATTGGATCCCTTAGTATGCCAGTCACTGTAGGTCAGAGGATGAGATAGGATTTCCTGATGAAATTGTTGGCACCCGTTTCTGATGCAGAGGTAGTGGAAGGGATAGGCCCCCCCAAAATGTAGGGACTTCTTTTCAAAATCAAGGGGAATAAATCTGGAATACATGTCTTTTACAGCTCCATAAGTTCAATAAATGTACTTTCCTTTTACCTTTGGAATGACTTTAAAAACCTACACAAAATAGAATATTATTTTCCCCAATATTTTGTTATGTATGAGTTTTTACAGTTGTTGCATAAACTTTCATTAGTTTGTTGTGTGGTACATTTATAATAATTGGACCAAAAGTGTGTGAAATGGATGCTAAGAAATAACTTACTCTTTTTTAAAAATTTTCTTATTTATTTAAAAAAATTTTTTTTCAGATTTTTATTTATTTGTTGGAGAGAGAAAGTGCATGCAGGGGAGGCAGCAGAGGGAGAGGGAGAAGCAGACTCCCCGCTGAGCAGGGATCCCAATACGGGGCTTGATATCAGGACCCCAGGATCATGATCTGAGCTGAAGACAGATACTTAATTGACTGAGCCACCCAGGTGCCCCTAACATTTCTTTTTTTATAAAAGTATAGTTAAGACATAACGTTACATTAGTTTCAGGTGCACAACATAGTGAATGGACAACTCTGTGTTACGCTCACCACAACTGTAGCTACCATCATCTGTCACCATACAATGCTCTTACAATACCATTGACTATATTCTCTCTGCTGTGCCTTTTATCCCTATGACTTAGTCATTCCATAACTGGAAACCTGCATCTCCCACTCTCTTCCCACCCCTCCAACCCCTGACAACCAGTAATTTGTTCTCTGTATTTGGATCTGTTTCTGCTTTGTATTTATTTCAGTTAACATAATACCCTTTAGGTCCACCCATATTGTCACAGATGGCAAGATCTCATTCTTTTTAATGGCTGAGTAATATCCCATTGTATATATATATATGCCGTAACTTCTTTATCCATTCTTCTATCAATGGCCGCTTGGGCTGTTTCGGTATCTTGGTTATTATAAAAATGTTGCAGTGAACATAGAAGTACATATATCTTTTCTAATTAGTTCTTTCTTTTTTCTTTGGGTAAATACGCAGTAGTGGAATTACTGGATCATGTGATAGTTCTATTTTTAATTTCTTTTTTTTTTTTTAAGATTTTTATTTATTTATTTGATGGACAGAGATCACAAGTAGGCAGAGAGGCAGGCAGAGAGAGGAGGAAGCAGGCTCTCTGCTCAGCAGGGACCTTGATCCCAGGACCCTGAGATCATGACCTGAGCCGAAGGCAGAGGCTTTAACCCACTGAGCCACCCAGGCGCCCCTATTTTTAATTTCTTAAGGAACCTCCATACTAATTTCCATAGTGGCTGTACAAATTTACATTCTCACCAATAGTGCACAAGGGTTCCTTTTTCTCCACATTCTCACCAATATTTGTTACTTCTTGTCTTTTTGATTATAGCTATTCTGATGGGTATAATGTGGTATCTCACTATGATTTTAATTTGTATTTCCCTGGTGATTAGTGGTGCTGAGAATGTTCCCATTTGTCTGTTGGCCATTTGTATGGTTCTTTTGGAAGAGTGTCTATTCAGGTCCTCTGACCATTTTTTAATTGGGTTATTTGGGTTTTTATTTGGTGTCAAGTTGTAGAAGTTCTTAATATATCTAAGATAGTAACCCTTTGCTGATATGTCATTTGCAAATATTTTCTCTGATTCAGTAGGTTGACTTTTTTTTTCCTTGATGTGCAAAAGCTTTTATTTTGGTGTAGTCCCAGTAGTTTTTTCTTTTATTTCCCTTGCCTGAGGAAACAACTAGAAAATTGTTCCTGGTGTCAAAGAAATTACTGCCTATGTTTTCTTCTAGGAGTTTTATGATCTCAGGACTTACTTTTATTTTTGTATTGTGTAAGCTGTCCAGTTTCATTCTTTTCCATGTAGCCATCCAGTTTTCCCAGCACCACTTATTAAGAAATTATCTTATCCCCATTGTATATTCTTACCTTCTTTGTCATAGATTAATTGACCATGTAAGAGTGGGTTTATTTCTGGGTTTTCTGTTGTATTCCATTGATCTATTTTTGTGTTGGTACCACGCTGTTTTGAATACTATAGCTTTATAGTGTATCTTGAAATCTGAGAGCTTCCAGCTTTGTTCTTTCTCAAGATAACTTTGGCTATTTGGGCTTTTTTTGTGATTCCATACAGTAAATTTTAGGACTGTTTGTTCTATTTCTATGAAAAATGCTATTGATAACTTCATAGGGATTGCTTTAAATCTATAATTTGCTTTGGCTAGAACAGACATTTTAACAATATTACTTCTTCCAATCCATGAGCATGGGAACAATTTATTCTCAGTTGAAAGGTTGATTTAAACAAATAGTTCTTTGTCTTTTTATTTTATAGGTGTCTATTCTCCATAGTCTTCTAAGGAAAAGGGATTTTGACAATGTTTAATTTAAAGAGGCTCCTTTGATTTTAATATCTGGATCCTGATATCTCTGGTTCCTGTTGTGATTTTGTTCAGATATTTATTCAAGAGCTTTGTTCTCCTATGACTCTTCTTTATCATTACTGTACCTTTTCAGAGATGAGCTTCTGGACACACTTGAACCCATTGGTACCTAGTAGAGTCAGAACAATCACATTTGTGAAGCTATTTATTATCTTATACTTTTAAATATAATATTCTGGCATGGTTTAGGAATTCAGTGTAATTATATACATTACATTGGTTTAAACCAATATTATTTAGATTATTACATAATTTTTTTAAAGATTTTATTTATTTATTTAACAGAAAGAGATCACAAGTAGGCAGAGAGGCAGGCAGAGAGAGGAGGAAGCAGGCTCCCTGCTGAGCAGAGAGCCCGATGTGGGCCTTGATCCCAGCACCCTGGGATCATGACCTGAGCCGAAGGCAGAGGCTTTAACCCACTGAGCCACCCAGGCACCCCAGATTATTACATAATTTTTAATAAATTTGTTATTTTAATCTCCTTGAAACAAATTCCGTATTAATCCCCTTTCTTTTATCCTCACATTATTTTTTTTAAAGATTTTATTTATTTATTTTACAGAGAGAGATCACAAGTAGCAGAGAGGCAGGCAGAGAGAGAGAGAGAGAGAGGGAAGCAGGCTCCCTGCTGAGCAGAAAGCTTGATGCAGGACTCGATCCCAGGACCCTGAGATCATGACCTGAGCCAAAGGCAGCAGCTTAACCCACTGAGCCACCCAGGTGCCCCTTATCCTCACATTATTGTTTCTGATAATACCTACTTTAAGTTTTCAGTTATTCAGTAGATTTACTACCCATTATGAGATGCTGGGCACCTTGATGTTGTGACTGTAATGAAATTAATTTGTGCAAATTTTCCTCATCAGATTCTTAATTTATGTTATCTGATAAAAAATTATATATGGTATATCATAATTATCTCTAATAAATTAGAAACCAATTTGTAAGAAAAAATAAATTGTTAAATTTTGTCTAATTCACTATTTACTTACCAGCACTAAATTATGTGCAGTAATAATATTTTTCAACTTTTAAGAAGTGACTGCATGTAGTAGTTGAAAACTTTTTTTAATTGTAATTGAGAAATAAATAATGAAAATGTTAAAATGAACCAATTGATGTTTTATACTACAAAAATATAAAAATCGCAAACATTAGAGCATATGGCTTTGATCCATTTATGATGCCATAACACTGCTGAAATTTTAATCAAAATATTAATATAGAGCTTGAAGTCCGGAATTGTGATGCCACCAATGTTGGCTTTCTTTTTCAATATCCCTTTGGGTATTCGACCCAGCAATTGCACTATTGGGTGTTTACCCTAAAGATACAAACGTAGTGATCCAAAGGGGCACATGCACCCGAATGTTTATAGCAGCAATGTCCACAATAGCCAAACTATGGAAAGAACCTAGATGTCCATCAACAGATGAATGGATCAAGAAGATGTGGTATATATACACAATGGAATACTATGCAGCCATCAAAAGAAATGAAATCTTGCCATTTGCGACAACATGGATGGAACTAGAGCGTATCATGCTTAGTGAAATAAGTCAAGCAGAGAAAGACAACTATCATATGATCTCCCTGATATGAGGAAGTGGTGATGCAACATGGGGGCTTAAGTGGGTAGGAGAAGAATAAATGAAACAAGATGGGATTGGGAGGGAGACAAATCATAAGTGACTCTTAATCTCACAAAACAAACTGAGGGTTGCTGGGGGGAGGGGGTTTGGGAGAAGGGGGGTGGGATTATGGACATTGGGGAGGGTATGTGCTTTGGTGAGTGCTGTGAAGTGTGTAAACCTGGTGATTCACAGACCTGTACCCCTGGGGATAAAAATATATGTTTATAAAAAATAAAAAATTAAAAAATATATTAATATGAATTCTGTATATTACAATCCAACAAAAGGAATTTACCAATAAATTTACTTTTACTATATATTTAAAGTGGGCATTGCCTTCAAAATGAGAAAAGTCTCAGTCCTTCTCTTTTCTCTCCTTCTCTTCTTCCATCTCCATCTGTTTAATATAGAAAGGCTGGCTGGGTTTATTTGATACCTCTTAGAAGACTCATGACCATCATTTATTTAATTAAATAAATCCTGACAGTTTTAACCCTGAAAATACTCTATAGAGTTTTTAATGCAAAATACATCTCGATGAAATACTGTCACCTGAAATTTGTAGCATCGTTTGGTCAGTTTTGATTTGGGGCTCATACTTGATATTATGTGTTTTTCTTATTCATCCTGTTTTGTATATGTGGCATGTCTTACTCCGTCTACAGTCAGCAGTATTTAATGTTGATATTTCAGTTTTTTGTTTTTTGTTTTTTTTTTATAAATTTTATTTATTTATTTGACAGAGAGAGATCACAAGCAGGCAGAGAGGCAGGCAGAGAAAGAGGAGGAAGCAGGCTCCCTGCCAAGCAGAGAGCCTGACCTGGGGCTCGATCCCAGGACCCTGGTATCATGACCTGAGCTGAAAGCAGAGGTCTTAACCCTCTGAGCCACCCAGGTGCCCTGATATTTTGTTTTTTTTTTAAAAAAGTTTTATTTATTTGGGGGGTACCTGGGTGATTCAGTCGGTCAAGCATCTGCTTACAGCTCAGGTCATGATCCTGTGGTCCTGGGATTGAGTTCCACATTGGGCTCTCTGCTTAGCACAGAGTCTGCTTCTCCCTTTCCTGTTCCCCCTGCTTGTTAGCATGAGAGTGGTGAACGGGCAGAGGCAGAGGGAGAGGGAGAGAATCTCAAGCAGATGCCCCACTGAGCAAAGAACCCAACATAGGTCTCGATCCCAGGACCCTGAGATCATGACATGAGCTGAAATCTAGATTTGGGCACTCAACCAACTGAGGCACCCAGGCCTCCCTGATATTTTAGTTTTAGAGCTGATTTGCCCATTTCTCTAAAGTGCCTATTAGAGTACCTTTGATGAATTCTGGGGTTGGTGCATAGCTTAAGTCAGTTAATTCAAAACATACTCTTCAAATTCAGTCAGTCTATTCCAATACTTCTTTTGTGATTTTTACCGGTCAGTTTGATTTCTATTATAGGTAAGATAACAGGCTTTATTAGAAAATATTGTATAATTGTCTAAAGGGATTTTAATGTACTGATCTAATTTAAGTGTTTGATTTATCTTATGTAGTTCAAAAGTAACAAAATGATTAAAAGATTATATGCATGTTTTTATGATTAGGTGTTATATACAAGAGTTTGAGAATCAAAAGTTTAGGCCATACTTCTAGAAAAGAATTTTATTTTTTTTTAAGATTTTATTTATTTATTTGACAGAGAGAGATCACAAGGAGGTAGAGAGGCAGGCAGAGTGAGAGGGAGGAAGCAGGCTTGCTGCTGAGCAGAGAGCCTCTATAAAGGAATTTTAAAGTCAATAGTGTATCTGGCCACAAAGAATCTGTTCCTGGCTCCAACATTATTAAATAGGTAAGACTGGATGTGTGTGTGTGTGTGTGTGTGTGTGTGTGTGTGTGTGTGTAAAAATCAGAGGCTGAACTAGCAGGAGAGAGAAATTATCAATAAAAAGTGAAATAAGAAGATGTTAACTGTTTTTTTCTTTTAATTTTATTTATTTATTTGACAGAGAGAGAGAGAGAGAGAGAGAGCGAGCGGGAGCGCCAGACAGCCAAAGAGCCAGAGAGCCAGAGGAAATGCAAGGGGAGAAGCAGAAGCAGGGAGCCTGAGGTAGGGCTCGATCCCTGGACCCTGAGATCAGAGCTGCAGGCAGATGCTTAACCAACTGAGCCATGTAGGTACCCCTGTATTTCTTTTCTTAAGCTTTTTTTTCCTCTCTTAATATTATTTAAGTATCTAAAGTAATTACTTCCCAAGAAATGTAGCAATGAAAACATAGGGTTAGGGAATTGAGAAAATTCACTTTCAAGTGAACAAATTGTGTGACTTGATTTTTGGTTTTGATTTAAGCAGGACATATTCAGCTGGTTCCTCCTCCTCCCCTTCTGCCCTGCTGAAGTAAAATTTTCAAAAGGTTAAATATTTATGACTCTCAGGCAAATATAATGTGAACACATGTCAAAGATTTTATTTAACTCAATGAGGGAAGAAATAAGATGATGAACACGTCTAAAGCACATTTGAGAATTTATACATACACGCACACACATAAAGGGATATTAGGATAAGATTATTCAGTTAGAAAAAAATTGTTACCTTCAACCAGACAATTTATTTACATTTCTTTGAGACAAAAACCTATAGGATACCTTTAACCAGACAGAGTTGTAAAATAGTCCAGTCAATAGAAAGTCAAGCCCAGTAATGCACTGAAAGAACAATACTTTCTTTTTCCTAGTTTTAAGTTCTGAGTAATTTTTATGATACCCATACTCTTAATACACATAATTTTGGCGTGTCTATAGTCATCTGTCTACACTCACTCCCTTGGTGATCTCATTCAGTCATGTGGCTACAAATAACATCAATATTCTGATGACTCCCATGTTCTATCTACAGTTCAGACCTGTTTTCTGAACTCCAGACTCATTATCCAACTGCCTATGGTACAATGTCCTTAAGATACCTAGTGGATAGTTTAAAATTAATATATCTAAAACTGATCACCTGGTGTTCCTTTCTGTAAAAAGTCCACTTCAACTACAGCCCCCATCTCTGAATAATGGCTACTTTATTCTTTCGGATGATCAGAACTTATCCATACTTTATTATCTCATACTCCATAGACAATCCTGCAGGAAACACTAATCCATCTTCAAAATATATCAGAATCTAATTACTTCTCACCACCTCCACTTCTACCACCTTTTATATTATTAGCTATGTCCCTGCAGGGGGCTGAACTCCAGAGAGACAACTTTCTGAAATAAAGCAGGGCTTTGATTTGTCCAAGGGTAAATTAGTAGTTCTCTATAAACTTGAATATACAAACCAGAAAAGCTCTCCAGAGAATCCATTCTGCTGAAAAGTTCAATAAGTGGTATTATTGAGAAGAACATTATTTCTTTGATTTATAATTACTATGTAGCTATTCCTAATATCCCTAGGCACATATAACAACAACTTCCTCTGTTTAAGTATGTTATGACTTTTATTTTTTTTTAATCTCAATTTTTTTTCTTTTCATTTACGTAAGTGATAATGGTCACTCTTCAAAATAATTGGTTTCTCTGATGTACAGGTCATTCTGAAGGAAACAGAATATTCTGATGCTGTATGTATGTATGTATGTATGCAGAAAAGCTCTGTGTTAGTTTGCTGGGACTGCCATAGGGAAGTACCACAAAATAGGGAGCTTCAATAACAGACATTTATTTTCTCATAATTCTAGAGGCTAGATATCTGAGTTCAAGATGTTGGCAGGGTTGGTTTCTTCTAGAGGCCTCTATTCTGGGCTTAGAGGGCCATCTTCTCTCTGGGTTTTCACATGGTCTTTTCCCTGTGTCTCTTCCCTTCTTCATCTTCTTCTTCTTCTTCTTCTTTTTTTTTTTTTTTAAGATTTTATTTATTTGACACAGAGAAGGAGAGAGAGAGAGAGATCACAAGTAGGCAGAGAGGCAGGCAGAGAGAGAGAGTAGGGAGGAAGCAGGCTCCCTGCAGAGCAGAGAGCTTGACTCGAGGCTTGATCCCAGGATCCTGAGATCATGACCTGAGCCAAAGGCAGAGGCTTTAACCCACTGAGCCACCCAGGCACCCCATATCTCTTCCCTTCTTATAAGGACATCTGTCATGTTGGAGCAGGGCCCACCCACATGACTTCATTGTACCTTAATGACCCCTTTCAAGCCCCACCTGCAAATACAGTCACATTTTCAGGTACTGTGGGCTAGAACTTCAACAAATGAGTTTGGAGAAGGGGGACCACAGTTCACTGTGTCACAACGCTCTCATTTTGACAATGGACACAAATTTCCTGCTCACTTGGGTATCTGGCACAAATGCACTAACTAACGTGCATTATCAAGATTCCAAAATAAGAGAATTCCAGGCCCGGCCTGAGGCATTCTTTCCCTGCAGGTACCTGCTGGATCTGAAGATGCACTAATCTCGGTCAAGCAAATGAGGACAGTACATTAAGTTTGTACCTTTCTTGATTCAACAAAGGTTAGAAGACATTGAAAAACAGAGATAAAGTTGCATCAAGAAGAAGTCGTATCTTTTGCAAGTGGTAGTGAAAGACTATCTTCAGCACTTGTGAAAATTATTGCTTTGTTTCCATAATAATTGTAGATACCAGTTCATTCCCAAATATTTCAGCAAATAATTAACATAAAATTGAGATTTTCCATTCTTAAGTTGTTAAGCAGAAAATCTAGGAGAGTTCTATAGTTAGAGATAATAGGCTAAATCAAAGAAGGAGAAAATAGTTATGATTTTTTAAAACCACTAATTGAAGCTTTAAGTGTCTGGCAGTGTTCTAGTGCTTTGGGGCTGAAATCTGCTCAGTTCCTTATTTTCCTTTGTCAGCCGTGTTCACCATGGTAACCTCAATAAAACTCCCCTCCTAAATGTTTTTCTTTTGAAGTGCAAAGCACCTTCTTAAAGAAGAAGGCTGGCAACCTGGTAGGAGTGGGTGTTTGAAAAATAAATGAAAAGTATTCTGCTCTCTTCATGATTGCTGTGGGTAGAAGGAGGTGAGGAAATTATTGAGGGGATAAGATTGGGTGAAAGAAACATTTTGTTTTGGGCTAAGAATCTGATTATTGAGGTAGAAAATTTATTTAAAATATGTTAGAGAAATTTTTCCTGTTCCTAAAATTTCCTTATTTCTCATCGCAGAATTTGGATAAACTTTGTCCATACAAATTCATGATCCATTTTGGAATAGGGATTTCGTATGGGACACATATAGCCAAAACCTGATTCCATAAATTCTGCTTGGGTCCAGATTAGCTTTCTTAGGACTGTTTTGGCATACTTAACTAATGTGGGACTTTGAGTACACCATCAGTTCTCCGTAGGTTTCCTCCAGTCCCTCCCCATAAAATATGGAGGCAGTAGAAACCCGAGTTCTCAGCCTTGCTCACACATTGGAATCAGCTAGAGATGTTTAGAAAAATGCCAGTACCAGGGCCTTATCCAGAGATTTAAGGTCTGGAGTGATATCCAGATTTGATTCTTTTCTTATGTACCCAAGGCAATTTCAATGTCTAGCAAAGTTAAGAATCACTGTATTTATTGATTTCAAAGGGCGCTTCCAACTCCACCATTTTTTTTTTTTTTTAAAGAAAGTGTAAGTGCATAGGAGCGTGCAGGGGATAGGGGAAGGGGAAGAGGGAGAAAGAACCCCAGCAGAATCAATGCTGAGTGCAAAGCTTGACATAGACCCCAATTCCAAGATCCTGAGACCACTACTTGAGCTGAAACCAAGAGTTGGTCATCCCACCAACTGTGCCACCCAGGCGCCCCGTGGACTCTACCATTCTAAGGTATTCATATACAAATTGACTTTAGCAGAGCTTGACTCTCACAGGAGTATAAATTAGGTACCTTTATTTCAAATTTGTTATATTTCTTTCTGTTCAGGCTCCAGGAAAGAAAGGCATTAACTTTTAATTTAGGAACTTAGCATCTTTATTTCTTTTTATCCACTTATTTTCCAGATAAGCCCAAATCTTATCAATGTTCAGTGCAGAAGTAACACCTTCAGTTTCAAAACACCTTGGTTTTCAAAGAGTTTTATTGTTTAAAGATGGCTCAAAAGGCATTAACTTGATTCAATATTATTTTTGTGTGTGAAAAAAATGGCCAAACCAGTCAATAATGGCTTCTCAGATGACTTTACAACTTGAGGCATAGTGGATAATTTTCCTCTTTAGAACAGTGGTTCTCATTCCTGATGGCACTTTAGGATTGCCTGGGAAGACTTTTAAAAATCCTCATGCCCAGGCTACATCCTAGATCAAATCAAGCTTCCCAGGTAATTCCAAAATGGAGCCATGGTTGAGAATCACTTGCTCTAGAATGAGGCTGTGTAGGCAAACGGTAACAAGCAACTGGTCAATGATGAAATGCTAAGAGTGTGTTAGATATCTCCTCCGTTAGAAACAACACCTTCTTTTGCCTCATAGATAGCACTGTCAGAAACGATTATTATTCTTCTGCTGAAGCTACCATGTGAACTGTTCCTTTAAAGGATTGGCATTGTTAGACTCCAACTATTTCTACTGAAGGGGGCAAATGAAACACTTCCTTCTTAAGCTGATGAATAAAATCTAGAGTGGTCTTCTCATAGACCTTTTTGAAGATGATTTAAACAGTGGATCAAAGAAGAACAAAAAAGACATTTTTATGGAAATGAATTTGTCAGGTTATATTATAACTCAAAAAGACTCAGGGAGGTATTGCTATTACATTTTCGGTTTATTGTTTCCTGGTAGGTAAAAATGCATATCAGTATTATTCCTCTGTGATTATGTATATTGTGATATTCACCGCAAACTAGAAGAGCCCAGAGTGTCAACACTGTAGTATCAAATGTGTGCTTAATTATCATTCTGGAACTTGGTTCTGGGGTCTCCCCAAAGCCTATAAATCATTATCAAACAAGAAAATCAAGTAATTAAGCTCTCTGGCCTGAATCTGATCTATACTCTCTAAATATATGCTCGGCATAAAAAAGTATTCACTCATCTGGCTAGTTAAACTCCTGTTAATGAACTTGCCTCAGGGAAATGATTTGCTAATGCCTTCTCAAACATAGGGAGTAAAAGAGCTGATTTCCTCCCAATCAAACATGCCAAATCTACTATTGTTTTTAGTGGCCTGAACAGAAAGCCAAGACTGACGTACATGAAAAAGGATGGTAGATGTATTAATAGGAGTTAGTAAAAATAAACAAAAAAGTTGCCTTCACAAATAACATCTGAGCTCTTCTTGAGATGATTCCAAGTCATGCTGCAAATTCATTAATTTGTCTTTCATTTCTAAAATCACACACAACAAGCAATTATTTAGAGTGAAACAATCGGTTTAATATTTATGGGCTTGAGGAAACTTGAATTTAAATTCAGTCTGGGATCTGAATTAGCACCATCTGAGTACAGAAAGAATTCAATACACATGCACAAATTAGTTTTAATAGCAGATATAGGTAAGATACATTTGTTTTACTTGATATACTTGAAGGACCTTTCTTGGACTTAAACCTATTTGTCTAGTTGACCGGGCATGATACAGGTTGAACACCCCACAGCTCCAGGGCCTTGGCAAAATTGACCTCCAGTGGCTTGCCCGTGCCTTTGGTGAGCCTCAGAGATCGGATGCAACCTCGAAACCTAACACTGGTTGTCAGACCGAACTGGTTGAGGCCATCTGAAAAAAATGAGAAATGGGCTCAGTTTTAAATTGTAGCTTCTATGTTAAAGGTAATTTTTAAAAGATTTTATTTTTTTATTTGACAGAGAGAGACACAGTGGGAGAGGGAACATGAGGAGGGAGAGGGGTAGAAGGAGAAACAGGCTTCCCTCCAAGCACCAAGCCCTATGTGGGCCTCCATCCCAGGACCCTGGGATCATGACCTTAGTAGAAGGAGACCCTTAAAGACTGAGCCACTCAGGCGCCTCTTTGTTAACGGAATTTTTTAAAAATTTAAAAATTTACAAAATTTTTAATCTCTAGTGTAAACATATAGTGTTGCATTGTTTCCAGGTGTACAACCTAGTGATTCAAGAATCCCATATACAACTTGGTGCTCATCGAGATAAGTGTACCCTTAATCCTGTTCATCTATTTTGCCCATCCCCCCACCACCTCCTCTCTGATAACCATCTGTTTGTTCTCTATATTTAAGAATCTGCGTTTTTGCTTTTTGACTTATCTTTTTTCCCTTCTTTTGTGCATTTGTTTTGTTTCTTAAATTCTACATATGAGTGGAATTATATGGTCCTCTTTCTCTGGTTGGCTTATTTAGCATTATACTATCTAGATCTATCCATGTTGCTGCAAATGGCAGGATTTCGTTCTTTTTTAATGGCTGAGTAATATTCCAGTGTATATGATATATATGTAATATATATGTAATATGTATATACACACATACCTATTACATGTTCTGGCCTCCTTTGTTAAATATTAATTGACCATAAAAAGGTGGGTTTATTTCTAAGCTTTCTATTCTATTCCTTTGATCAGTGGGTCTATTTTTGTGCCAGTATCATGTTGTTTGGATTACTGTAACTTTGTAATATGACTTGAAATCTGAAATTGTGATACCTCCAGCTTTGTGTTTCTTTTTCAAGATTGCTTTCACTATTTGGAATCTTTTGTGGTTTTATATAAATTTGAAGGATTGTATGAGTTCTGTGAAAAATGCAGTTGGCATTTTGATGGGGATTGCATTAAATCAGAAGATTGCTTTGGGTATTATGGAGGTTTTAACAATATTTGTGTTTCCAATTTATGAGCATGGGATATCTTTACATCTGTTTATGTCATTTTCAATTTCTTAATGTTTTGTAGTTTTCAGAATATAGGTCTTTCACCTCATTGGTTAAATTTATTCCTAGGTATTTGATTTTTTGTGCAACTATAAATGGGGTTGTTTTCTCGTTTTCTCTTTTGGCCACTTCATTATTAGCGTACAGAAATGCAATGGATTTCTGTACATTGATTTTGTATTGTGACCTTACTGAATTCCTTATCCATTCTAGTAGTTTTTTGGCAGAGTTTATGGTTTTCTATATATAGGTATCATGTCATCTGCAGATAGTGAAAATTTTACTTTTTCCTTATCAATTTGGATTGCTTTCATTCCTTTTATCTTACCTGATTGCTATGGCTAGGACTTTTAGTACCATGTTGAATAAAAGTGATGAGAGTGGACATTCTTGTCTTGTTTTTTACCTTAGTGGAAAGCTCTCAGTTTTTCACCATTGAGCATGATGTTAGCTGTGGGGTTTTTACATATGGCCTTTATTATGTTGCGGTTAAACCTATTTGTTGAGGATTTTTATCATACATGGATGTTGTACTTTGTCAAATGTTTTTTCTGCACCTATTGAAATGATTCTACAGTTTTTATCCTTTCTCTTGTTGATGTAATGTGTTATACCAGTTGACTTGTGGTTATTACGTCAAAATTGCATCCCAGGAATAAACTCTATAGAGGTGATTTTTAAAAAAATGTATTGTTGCATTCAGATGCCTAGTATTTTGCTGAAGATTTTTTCATCTATTTTCATCAGCAATACTGGCCTGCAGTTCTCTTTTTTGGTAGAGTCTTATTCTGGTTTTGGTAATTCTGGCCTCATAGCATGAATTTGGAAGTTTTTCTTCCTCTTCTTTTTTTTGGAATAGTTTTTTTGTTTTTTGTTTTTTGGAATAGTTTGAGGAGAGTAGGCATTAACTCTTTAAATGTTTAAATGTTTGGTAGAATTCACTTGTGAAGCTATCTGGTCCTGGACTTCTGTTTGTTGGGAGTGTTTTGGTTACTCATTCAATTTTATTCCTAGTAATTGGTCTGTTCAAATTTTCTATTTCTTCCTGACTCGGTTTTGGGAGGTTCTATGTTTCTAGGAATTTATCCATTTCCTCTAGGTTGTCCAATTGTTGGGATATAGTTTTTCATAATATTCTCTTAGAATCCTTGGTATCTCTGTGGTATAAACATCATTTCTGATTTTGAGTCTTCTTTAAAAATCTGATGGTTTATTAATTTTCAAAGAACCAGCTTTGGTTTCATTGATCTGTTATATATATATATATATATTTTTAAGTTTCTGTTTCATTTATTTCTATGATAATCTTTATCACTTCTTCTGCTGGTTTTGGGTTTGTTGTTCTTTTTCAAGTTCCTTTACGTTTAAGGTTATGTTGTTTATTTGAGATTTTTCTTGATTCTTGAGACAGGACTATATTGCTATATACTTCCTTTTTAGGACCATTGTATCCCAGAGATTGTATCCGTATCCCAAAGATTCTGGACAATTGTGTTTTCATTTTCACTTGTCTCCATGTATTTTTTTTATTTCTTGTTTAATTTCTTGGTTGATCTATTAATTGTTTAATAGCACGCTATTTAACCTCCATGTATTTGTGGTCTTCTCAGACTTTTTCTTGTGGTTGATTTCTAGTTTCAGTGCATTTTGGTCAGAAAAGATGCATGATATGACTGGGATCTTTCTAAATTTGTTGAGACTTGTTTTGTGGCCTAATATGTGATCTATTCTAGAGAATGTTCTATGTGCACTTGTAAAGAATGCGTATCCTACTGTTCTGGGATGGGATGTTCTGATTATATCTGTTAAATCCACCAGGTCCCCTATGTCATTCAAAGCCACTTTTTCCTTGTTGATTTTCTACTTAGACAACCTGTCCATTGATGTAAGTGGAATGTTAAAGTGCGCCCCACTGTTACTGCATTAATATTATTTCCTTTATATTTGTTATTAATTTTTAATGTATTTGGGTGTATAAATATTTACTATTGTTGTACCTTATTTTTGGATTGTCCCTTTAGTATCATATAGCGCCCTTCTTTGTCTCTTTTTACAGTCTTTGTTTTAAAGTCTATTTTGTCTGATAGAAGTATTGCGACCCTAGCTTTCTTTTCACATCCGTTTGCATGAAAAATGTTTCTCCATCCCCTTACTTTTGATCTGCAGGTGTCCCTAGATTTCAGATGAATTTCTTATAGACAGCATATAAATATTGTTTTTTTTATCTTTTTTTTTTTTTTTTAATCCATCCTATTACCCAATGTCTTTTGATTGGAGCATTTAGTCCATTCACATTCAAAGTAATTATTATCTAATAGGTATGTATTTATTGCTATTTTGTTATTTGTTTTTACAGATCTCTGTTCATTTCTTTCTGTTCTCTTTTCTCATCATAAGGTGGCTTTCTTTAGTGATATACTTGGATTCCTTTCTTTTTTTGTTTTGCATATCTATTACTGGTATTTTATTTGATTACCATAGGCTTGTACATAACATCTGCATATGGCAATCTATATTAAATTGATAGTCACTTAAGTTTAAACCCATTTTTTATTCCTCTCCTCCCTACATTTTAGGCATATGGTGTCATACTTCACATCTTTTTATTTTGTGAGTCCCTTGACTGATTTTTACAGATACACATATTTTTACTGCTTTGTACTTCCTACTTTTCTTACTCTTATTTATGGTCTTTCCCTTCCACTCAGAGTCCCATTTAACATTTCTTGGAGGCTGATTTTGTGGTCAGGAACTCCTTTAACCTGTGTTTGTCTGGGAAACTCTCTCCTATTCTGAATAATAGCCTTACTGGATAGAAAATTCTTCGATGCAGATTTCTTTCCTTTTAGCACTTTGAATATATTATTCACTGCCTTCTGGCTTGCAAAGTTCCTGCTGAAAAATCTGATAGCCTTATGGGATTTCCTTTTGTATATAACTATTTTCTTTTCTCATGCTTCTTTTAAATTTCTCTTTTTATCACTATGTGTTTTGATGTGGACCCGTTGGGTTGATTTTGTTGAGGATCTTTGTACTTCCTGGTCTGAATTTCTGTTTCTTTCCCCAGGTTTGGAAAGTTTTCAACTATTATTTCATCAAATAAGTGTTCTGCCCCCTGTTATCTCTGTTCTTCTTCTGAGAGCCTTATAATGCAAATGTCCTTACTCTTGATGGAGTCACTGAGTTCTCTAAGTCTATTCTCATTTTGCATAATTTCTTTTTCTCTCACCTGCTTAGGTTGATTACTTTCCATTACTCGGTCCTCCAGTTTGCAGATGTGTTCTTCCGCTTCTGCTAATCTGCTATTTATTACATCTAGGGTACTTTTAATTTCAATTATTGTGTTCTTCATGTCTGATTGGTTCTTTTTAAAAAAATCTTTGTTAAGAGTCTCATTGATGTTCTCCACTGTTCTCTCAAGTCCAGTGAGTACATTTATGATCATTACTGTAAATTCTCTATCAGGCATATTATCTATATTTCACTTAGGTCTCTTGCTGTAATTTTGTCCTATTCTTTCATTTGGACATTTCCCTCTGTCTCCTTATTTTGTCTAACTCTCTGTATCTCTGTGTTAGGAAAGTCAGCTAAGTCTCTTGCTCTCAAAAGTAGTGGGTGAGTATGCCCTTTTAACAAGGCAGAGCTGGTCACCTGACAGAGGGAATGTGCCTCTGTGGCTGTGACCAGGCCAATCTGCCAAATGCAGGTAAGCAGGGGTGCACAGTTTTAACATGCCACATATGCCCTCTGTGACTGGCCACTGCTGCTGGCATGGAGGCCCTGCAAAGCATGAGGTTGGGAAATGCAGTGTTGGCAATGTTTGTGCTGGTCTTTGGAGGTAGGGAGGTCACAGAGCCAAGACTGAAACAGGCCAGGCTGGAGTGTTTGGGGCTTAGTGTAAGCAAGTTAGGTAATGAATGTTGGGTCTGCCCTGGTTCCTGCTGATGGCTGTGTGTTTGTGGTGGGAGGCAGGGGAGGGAAACGGCATCCGTTGGCTTCTTTGTTCCTGGAATAGTCTCCCAGCAATCTCTGTCTCTCTGGAACAGTAAATAACTCCCTCTTCTATGTCCCAGGTGTGTTTTAAATTGCTGTTTCTTTGCTTTTTTTTTTTTTTTTTTTTTAAGATTTTAATTTATTTATTTGATAGACAGAGAGAGATCACAAGCAGGCAGAGAGGCAGGCAGAGAGAGAGGGGGAAGCAGGCTCCCCGCTGAGCAGAGAGCCCGATGCTGAACTCGATCCCAGGACCCTGAGATCATGACCTGAGCTGAAGGCAGAGGCTTAAACCACTGAGCCACCCAGGCGCCCTTGCTGGTTTTTTTTTTTTTTTTTCTCCCCACAGGCTCTTTCTTGTGCTCTCTCTTTATGGGTGGGGACTTCTTACCATCCTTCTGGCTCTCTCAGAGTCAGGTCTGCTGATTTTTAACATTCCAGGCTTTACATCCTACTGGTGGTTGTTAAGAAGTGACAAAATTTGGCCTCTCTGATTTTCAAAGCCAGGTATTATAAGGATTTGTCTTCCCTGTGCAGACTCTCCAGTGTGATAGTCTCCTCTCTCCTTTCTCCACACCTGCAGCTCCCTCTCTCCCTTCTGCCAATGGCAAACCCAGCTCCTCACTAGGGTTGTGCCCTTCCTATGTCTTCAGTGTGGCCTCTTCTCTACACTTAGTTATGGAGTTTTTTCTTCCTGTCTTCAGTTCATTTTCTGGGTTATTTACACTGATGTGTATGTTATCGAGTGTGTCTGTGGGACAAGGTGAGCTTAGAGTCCTTTCTGCCATCTTCCCTGAAAATTTTTAAGGGAATGTTTTAAAGTCAGCTGTTAGCTGGACATTTTAGGTAAAGTTAGTGATTTTGTTCTTAGCTTTGCTCACAGTTAAACCTATAGCATTTCTGTAGTTATGTGTTCTGAAATCTGGAGACCTGTAGAATTATGTATTTTAAGATAGCAATTTGGTTTGGAATCAATAAATTTATAGCTGTGTGGGATTTAATGAAAGAATTCAATTGATCAAATACTTTACTGAATTAGGATATGGGCTTTTAATGGTGACTTTATTAGTTTTTTACATTGTAAAAATACATCCCCAAATGTTAAGTTGGTTGAAAACTCACACAGATTTTGTTTTTGTTGCTAAGAAGACACTCCATTCTTTCAGCAGGCCTTGCAGGTGCTAACTAGGATCCCATTTCATAGACCATGAATGGAGAAATACACTGTCTCTTTCATAATATTTGGGGGTTATCCTGATTGAAGCGGAAGTAGGTTCTTTTCAAACTTAGAAGCAATTTTGGAAAAAGGAGTTGTGAACTGATCCCCATTGCTCCTGTATCTTTTTCTCCATTAACCACCTCTGAATATACATTTTGCTTGTTTTGTTAAGCAGAGGAGCTTTACATAAATGGGAATTTATGTAAAGAGAAACCATTTTTCTCTTGCCAAAATGCTGAATGACCATTCCAAGAATGTGTTATTGCTGTATTTGTAAAGAGGCAGTTGGGTTATTTCTCATCAAGTCGGGCACTCTTGTTTATGGTCACTTTTGGTAACTCTCTGTGGTTTTGATGTTATAATTCATGTGCTGGTTAGGGATTTTGAATGCAGATTTATTGCTTGGGTTTCTTTGTAATATAAACTCTATAATAACCTAAGGGGGAAATTAGCTGGTTTAACCCAATGATTTCCAGAACTTGAGGAAATAAGTTCCATTACATTTTATGATTCCTTTGGTATATTAATTTTAAAAAAATCAGAAAGAACACCAACTCTGGCCTTCATTGCTCTTAAATGCCTCATATCTTTTATAAGCCAAATTCATTTCCTCTAGCCCCCATCTCCCCATGAATGAAACTTTGGGGGCTATCATGTAAAGTTCAGTCCCATGTGGTTTATATAAGTAATATGCTCATTTTACGCACTGGAAATTTCAGGTGAGGTGTTATTTATGGGAGTAGATTCTAAAGCTAGGAAGTATACTTAAGCACACATTCTTGGACATATTTACAGAAAAATAAACATTTTAAATCCAGTAACAGCAAAGAAATTCTTGATGGAGTAGATAAGACTCACCTGGGAAACCACCAACAAACACAGGGTCATTTGTATCAGCTGATGTAGAGGCTTGGTTTGGGCTCTGGGCTTCCACTTGATTCCCATCTACTGTAAGCTCAATGCGGTGTTTGATCTTGTTGGCTGTGACTTTATGCCACTTTCCATCACACAAATGCCCTGGGATCCCAGCATCATAGACAGCAGTGAATCGGCCGGCACCATTGTCCACATGAAACATAAGCTAGAAAGTAGGAAATCAAACAGTCACAGAGGGTATCATCAGAAAGTTATCATGATGTCATGATGGTTCACATAGCAAAAATTGTTATGTTTCTAGGAGAGTCATCACCCGGAAGAGTTAGAAATGAATATATCTGGGGCATTTTAAAAATTAAAAAAAAAAATGTTGGCTGAAGTTAAAATACAAATTTAATAACCAGGAGTCACAAATTATGTTTTTTGCTTCTGGGCATTGTTGGGAGCAATAGGCAAGATGTGTGAGACTCATAATAATTCTGCTTTCAGAAAATGTGACATATAATTTGAGGCTAGCTGACCAAAAAAAAAAAAAAAGGACCTCATATGCACAGGGACAAATCCTACCATAGATCTTTATAGAGTGTGAGGGTTCTTAATGAACCTTACAAAATTTCTTAAAAGATGTTTAGAGTGATTCATTCATTCGATTTACAAATTCATTTTAGAGGATTATTTTTTTTAAAATGTAAGCTTTTGATGTTTTAATTGCATATATTCTTTTTTCCTTCATGGATTCCATTTTATATGCAGGATTGAGAATAACATCAATTACTTTCCTGGGCAGGCTTCATGTCACAGTGCCAAAGACTTTGAGCCAGGAGGCCAGTTAAATTCTTAACAATGAAAAATTTAGATTGGAAGTTCATGTCTAAATGAGAAAAATCTGTTTTCAGTAACATGGCACAGTCCCTGAAATTTGAGATGACAGAATTCTTTTGAAGCTGATGAAGGAAAGAAACATATTGAAACATTAAAAACACTCAGTCTGGCAACACATTTGACAAGGTAAAAGAAAAACACAAGGGTTTTAAAAAGAAGATGGCAAACTGCAATAGGTGAAAAGTTTGTAAATTAAATGTAACGTAAAGATTAAGATTTTACTACATTGGGTAGAGTTTGTAATAGCAGGACTTGGTGAGAAATACACATGCATCGTATTGGAACTTGTTACCCCAACAAATTGATAATAACAGTGGTTGTAAGCAGGCGATGAAATGAAGCTTACTCTAAGATGTAGTGAACGTGTTTGAAAATCTGCAAAGCTATTAGCCTCCCGCCTTCACCTTTTTCTGTTTTGCCTCTGATGATGGTTTAAAGACAGGAGGGGGAGAGGAGGCAACAGAAAGCATATTTGAGGTTACCATGTGGTCTTTCTTCTTGGGAGGCCACAACACTATATGAGTGGAAATATGACCAGAGATGTAGTATGATTCCTATTTAAGAGCCAGAGAGAAAACTTGGGTAACTTCTTGCTTTGTCTGCCTCTTTACCTGCTGCCTGTACAAAGTATATCCACTGGTCATTTCGTTGCAGGATGCTGTTCAAAGGCAGCCAGGGACTGGAGATGTGTTTAGAATTAGCTTACCCATTGTGAGCAAATTGACAAAATTTATTATACTAATATAAATTTAGTATAAATCTGCACTTTGTTTGAAATGGTATCAAGATGCTTTTCAATAACCACTGAGAAAGTGGTATGTCAGTTGACCACCTTGACTTCTTAGAAGTGCCTACTGGGTTAGTAGAGGCAAAGACTGATTTTAGACAATGCAGGCCTCTCCTCTTTTTTTCCATTGGAATCTATAGTTTTACATACAGGGTATTCATGTACCTTTAACAACACAGTAAGAGCCAGAGATCTAAAACCATCTGGCCCATTATTCGTTAACACAGTTGGCTTACTGTAGAATTAGCACATCAAGAGTTTACACTGGTCTACAGAGTAAGTACGCTGAAAACACACATTAGAGATAATCTAGAAGGATGGAGAGATATAATCTAGTTTCTCCCAACAAAGAACACAGTAGGGCTTCACAAAGAGGTTCTTACATATGAACAACACTATTGTGAGGAAATCAGGAACAGTTCGAAAACTGACACTCACCTTTTCATCAATCATTTCAATACCCATTCCATCCATTTTCTGACTGCTGATTCCCAGAAGAACTCCAGTGGTTCTAGTTGTGCGGAATTCAAATTCTACAAGAAGGTCCAATCCTACTTTGAATGCACCAACTGTAAAATGAAGATTTTTTTTTTAAAATCATGAATTATAGTTTAGGGATTGTTAATTCAAATTCGTACAAAGCCGTGGTTTAGATTTCATCAGTTCAGATGTCAGTCAATTATAATAAGTTTCAGACTCTGTTATGGCCCATACTTCCAACTACTGTATCATATGACACACTTTATAGTTATTGCTTATTTTCTTGGTTGCCTTCCCTCCTGGCATGTAAGTTCTGGGAGGGCAATTTTATTTTTGTGCCTACCAAAGTATCTGGCACACGGGGAGGTTTAATACATAGTTGTTGAATAAATAAATGGGTGAACCCACACTGAGATTAACTCAAAGAATCTCATAGCACTATATGGTTATGATAGAAGTCCTACTGTTAGATTAAGTCTAGCATTTCAGTGATTATTCAGTAAGATTTTACCAGGTCACTCTAAGATTACTATGCCATAGTAATCTGAAAGGGTTCAAACTTTCCCATTTTATTAATAAAGAAAGGAATTACAAGCACAGTTTTGAAGGAATAGAATCTGGGACACAAATAGATGTTTCCAGTTCATCCAGGCAAGATTTTTCTATAATTTCCTATATTTGATACATTATTTAACCTTTTAGAGAATATTTAAGACCTGCCTCTTAGAAACAAAATCATTCATTAAGAGCAGGCTAGACCACATGAATTGCATGGGTGCTAGGGAAGAATTCATGGAAACTTTCTGCATGTCCTCTATTTATTAGGCAAGAAATAAGTGCTGTGTGTAACCACAGTTGTCTCTTGTGAAGGGTAGTGTCACTTATGTGAAAAACTTGTTGTTCTACTCAGAACCTTGATGGCTTTGCAATGTGCACAGGTGGATTTGGAGCAGATTTCAAGAGAAAAAGAAGCAATTGTTCTGCAAAATAAAACAGAAAGTGCTTGTTTTTAATCCCTGAAAGGGAGAAGTAAGGAACAACATGAAGCAGTTCAGCTGAAGACAGAGAGAGTGAAGTGGCCAGCAAAAGCCACAGTGATTAGGTAGCTAAAAAGTTTTTAAAAGTTTAATTGAAGTTGTATCTTTCCAGTGACATAAACTTTTCTAACTGTCCAAGTCTTATATAAATTGTATTACACTCTCCGTTGAGGGGATGGCAGGAGTTGTTGGAAATTGGGGAGGCTCCTCATTTTCTGGTCCAGTTTGATCCAGAACCAAAAGAGCCCAGGCAGAATGGCAAGTCAGTATATCAACCACTGAACCTTGCCATCAAATTTGACTAAGAGAATACCAGCCATCTGTGACTTTGCAGAAATCTTGGGGAAGACTGGATTTTCACTGCACGTGCAATATTGGACTCATCATTACTCCCAGTGTTTTAATGTTTAACATATCCTTTTTAAATTTCTTTTCTGCTTCTGCTATAGGTGAAATGTCCCACTTTTACTCTTTGTTCGAGGGCCCTGCCCCTCCATCTCTGAAAACTTTTGCATGTGAGTATTCATCTCACTTTTAAAGCCTAACTCAAATGTAATTCCTGATTTCCCCAACCAAGATTAATTTTGCTTCTAAATATCCACAGAAAATTGCTTGTATGTCTTTTATAGTTTTAAATATTTTTTATTTGACTTCTTATGATTTCTGAACAGACCAATACTTAACTATTGATAGGATATTTTTGAAGGAAGGAACAATACCTTATTTACTTCCATTTCCCATTATAACTTCTATATATTATGTGTGCATTAATTCTTTTCTAAAAATAAATGCATGTATCTATGGTAACCATAGGACTAAATAGGCTATGTTAATGCCTTTTTTGGTTATTATATAGAATTTATTTTCTTTCCTCTTTTCCAAATTGTGCATTTAATATCAGAGATCCAGACTTGGCCTGGAAATGCTCACTAGAAGGGGCAGATCCTTAGAGTCAGGGGAAAAGGACGAGCCATCATCACCATCAATGAGACATAGACACTAGTATGTGTGTATTGGGTGTATGAGTGGGTGATTATGACATGAAGACTCACAAAGAATTGAAGAGAGGAAGAAAGAAAAATGCTATCTCATTTTCAGAAAGGTAGACAGGGAAAACTGGAAAGTAGATAAATTACATGTGTAAACATATAGACCTTATTGTAGAACTAAATTTATTTTGATATTGATCTCTAGGGAAGAAGATGAAATAAACTTCCCAAATAGCCTTTTACTTTCTTTTTTCTTAGTTTGCCTAAGAATAAGATACCTTAATGTTTGACATTTTTATTACTTCTATACATTTTTATTTCTGATTTAGGTATACTAATTTAAGAAACCCAGGGCTTTTATTTTCCCCTATAAGCAAGAAGTTAATATTGGTACATACTCAATATTCAACAGGAAAAAAATGGGAGTGCCTTACCTGCTTTGGCAAAACCTGTTCCATCAAAATATGTTCCTTTCTGAGCATTAGCAAAACATGTTCCAACATGGAAGCTGGAGGTTGGCTGTTCGAGGTCAGCAGGGGCCTCCACCATCTGAAAATTCCTGATGCAGCCATCAATGCTGTAGGTCACCTAAATATTCAGGTCAGAAAAAACCAAATATCAGGTTTTACCAGATCTTTGCCTTTATATGGAACTCAGCAATTTGTGGGGATGCTGTGTGCTTGCAATCATTGGCCAGTTAGTTGTCTTAAGGTAGCCCCCAAACTACCTGGAGCTGTACTATCACCCCAAGCTCCCCTCAAAAAGTGCAGAGAATCCTGTGCTGTGCTTTTCCACTAGGATTTATCTTTCCTGTGTCTAGATTGTTCTGATATTCTAAATAGTGTACACTGTGTCTCTAATGTGACCTCTGGTTTGCAGAACTATGTGCTCCATGTGAATATCATAACTTTTAATTAGTCTCTTATGCTGGATCTGGTCCAAGATGGTGTGATGTAGGAAGATCCTGAACTCACTTCCATGGACCCACTAAATCTATAACTGCTTATGAAGCAATTCCTCCCGTAGAAGAATCGAAGGCTGACCGCATAGCACAACGAAAGGTAAAGAGAATGGCAAGAGACATAGCAATGAAGGGAACCTCTACCCCCGACACTATGAATAGCAGTGGTGAGGGATAGTGCTGAGGGACTGAGAACAGATTCCTCTACAGAAAAAGAGCAACTAGTACCTAAAAGGTTCAGCTCCAGAATGCTGCCAAATGGCTAGGGAGCTGCTGGAACTCTCTGGGTCAGTGGTCTGGTCTAGTGAGAGCCATAGTTTATGTTCCCCTCTACCCTTTTTTAAAATTTTTAAAAGAATTTATCTACTTATTTGACAGAGTGAGATATGGAGGGAAAGGGAGAAGCAGGCTTCCCACCGAGCAGGGAGCCTGATGTGGGGCTTGATCCCAGCACCCTGAAGGCGGATGCTTAACAACTGAGCCACCCCGGTGCTCCTGTTCCCCTTCCATGTTGATAGCATGGAGGACAGCAGGAGCCTCCATGAAGCCCCAGGCCCATAGATTACACCAGCTCCAGCTGTCCCACCGAGACGACCCCAGGGTAATACACACCTGGTCAGTGCTACCACTGGTCAGTGCTCCCTCTAGCTCCAGCAGTCAAACCAAGATTACACAGGAGCAAAGCATATTGAAACACTCCAGGCCTGTACTACCTCAGCTCCAGATGGCATGCTAGGGCACCCCCAGGACAGACCACTCCAAGATCTTCTGACTGATGCCTGACTGAGCACCACCAGGGTGCTCCCTGCACTGAGTGCCCCAGGAACCACCAGGCCATGCTTGACTCACTTCCAGCTGTTCCACCAGCGGACCCCCCCCATGGGGAGCACCCCAGGACTCTCCAGCCTGTATCCAACTTCAGCTCTAGCCACCCTAGGACGGCCCCCTCTGCAGAAAGTCCCCCAGCTTATACCTGCTTTAGCTGTCCTGCCAGGGTGTCCTCAGCACAGAGAGCCCTGGGAACTCCTGGATCATACATACTTTGGCTTCAGTTGTCCTATCAGAATAGGAACCTCAGGACTACCCCAGCACATACCCAGTTCAGCTCCAGCACAGAGTGCCTTGTGACCCCTAAGCCCATGCCAGCCAGCAAGAGTCACCAGGAACACACAGTCTGCACAGGGGATGACCATACATAAGACCATTCCTTACAATTTAGGAGAAGTAGCTGTTCTGAAACACAAAGTCAAGCAAAATGGGGAAAAAGAAATATGTTCCAAACAAAAGAACAAGGCAAAACTTCAGAAAAAGAACTACATGAAACAGAGATAAGCAAGATGCCTAATGAAGAGTTTTAACTAATGATCGTAAAGATACTCACTGGACTGGAGAGAAGAGTGGAGAAGAACTCAGTGAAAACTTCAACAGAGATGGAAAATATAAAAAGGACCAAATCAATTTTGAAGAATATAATAACTGAAATGAAAAATACATTAGAGGGATTAACAGGAGATAAACAGAGGCAGAAGAGCAGATCAGTAATTTGGAAGATGGTAATGGAAAACACCTAGGCTAACAGAAAAAAGGAAAAAGAATTTTTAAAAAATAGGATAGGTTAAGGATCTCTTGGACGACATTAAGCAAATAAACATTTGCATTATAGGGGTGGCAGAAAGCTTCCTTAACCAAGGAAAGGAAATAGACTTCCAGGTTCTAGAAACACAGATAGTTCTAAACAATAATTAAAATGCCAGAGATTAAAGATAAAGAAAGAATTTTTAAGAGGAGCAAGAGAGAAGCAAAATTATGTACTAGAAAAATCTTACGAGTCTTATCTGCTGATTTTTTAGTAGAAATTTTGCAAGCTAGAAGGGAGTGACATGATATATTCAAAGTGTGGAAAGAAAAATAAAACTTATAACTTATAATAATACTCTACCCAGCAAGATTATCATTCAGAATTGAAGGAGAGAAAAAAGAGTTCATCATCACTGAAGTGGCCTTGTAAGAAACGTTAAATGGACTTCTTTGAAGGGTAAGGGCATAATTAGATGTAAGAAAACTATGAATAAAAACAGGTAAAATATGACAGCATAGACATAAAGTGTGGAGGAGGGAGTAAATATTTTCCTTTAGAATGTGTTTGACTTTAAATGGTGATCAATAGAGACTGTTATGTACTTTAATATTACATGTGAACCTCATGGTAACCACAAACCCCAAATATATAATAGATACACAAAAATATAAAGAGAAAGCCAGCCATGACACTACAAAGAGTCGTCAATCACAAAGAGTGCAATAGAAGAAAGAAATAGAGAATTATGGAAACAATGAGAAAGCAATTAACAAAATGGCATTAAGTACATATTTAATTATGTTAATATAAATGACCTAAATGCTCCAATCAAAAGACAGAGAGTGGCAAAATGGGTAAAAAAAAGCAAGACCCATCTATTTGTTTTATACAAGACACTCACTTCAAACCTAGAAACACTTACAGACTGAAAGTGAAGAGATGGAAAGAGCTATATGGTGCAAATAGAAGAGGAAAAAAAAGCCAGGGCAGGGGTATCTATAATTAAACAATACAGACTTTAAAACAAAGACTAACAAGAGACAAAGAAGGACATCACACAATGATAAGGGATCAACCCAGCAAAAGGATATAACAATTGTAAATATATATATTCACCCAATATCATAGCATCTAAGTACATAAAAGGAGAATTGACAGCAATACAATAATAGCAGGAGATTTTCATACCCCACTTATATCAACAAATACATCATCCAGGATGAAAATAGGGAAATAGTGTCTTTGAAGGACACACTAGATCAGATGGACATAACAAATATACACAGAACATTCCATCTCAAAACAACAGAATACACACTCTCTTTAAGAGCAAATGAAATATTCTCTAGGATAGATCACATGTTATGCCACAAAATATGATTGGAGACTGACATCATTTGCATCTTTTCTGGTCACATGGTATAAAGCTAAAAAAACGTCACAAGAAAAAATTGAAAAAAAAAATGTGGACACTAAACAGCTTGCAACTAAACAACTATCAGGTTACTGAAGGTATTAAAAATGAAAATGAAGGGGTGCCTGGGTGGCTCAGTGGGTTAAGCCTCTGCCTTTGGCTCAGGTCATGATCCCAGGATCCTGGGATCGAGCCCCACATCGGGCTCTCTGTTTCAGCAGGGAGCCTGCTTCCCCCTCTCTCTCTGCCTGCCTTTCTGCTTACTTGTGATCTCTGTCAAATAAATAAATAAAAAATCTTAAAAAAAAAAAAGAAAATGAAAATACAATGGACACAGCAAAATCAGTTCTAAGGGGGAAATTTATAGCAATTGATAGGCCTACCTCACGAAAAATAATCTCAAGTAAAAAATCTAACCTTATGTATAAAATAACTAGATAAAGAACAAATAAGAACAAAAGTGAAGAGAAGAAAGGAAGTGATAAAGATCTGAGCAGGAATAAATGAAAGAGACAAAACAATAGAAAAGATCATGGGGTGCCTGGGTGTCTCAGTCAGTTAAGTATCTGCCTTCTGCTCAGGTCATAATCCCAGGGTCCTGGGATAAAGCCCTGCATCAGGCTCCTTACTCAGCAGGGAGTCTACTTCTCTCCCTCTCCCTACCTGTTGCTCCCCCTGCTTGTGCTCTCTCTGCCAAATAAATAAATAAAATCTTAAAAAAAAAAATCAATGAAACCAAGAGCTGATTTTTTTGAAAAGGTAAATAAAACTGATAAACCTTTAACTGGACTCACCAAGAAAAAAAGAGTACCTAAATAAAATCAGAAATGAGACAGAACAATTGATACCACAGAAATACAGAGGATTATAAGAGACTACTATGAAAAATTATATGCAAAAAGAAAATGCAATTATATGCAAACATATTGGACAATTTAGAGAAATGGGCAAATTCTGAGAAGTAGACAATCTTCCAAAACTGAATTAAGAAGAAACAGACAATCTGGAGAGACCAATTGCTAGTAAGAAAATTGAATGTGTAATCAAAAGCTACCAACAAACAAAGTCTTAGACCAGGTGGCTTCGCAGGTGAATACTACCAAACATTTAAAGGAGAGTTAATATAATATACAGAAGATATATAATTAATATATAATTCCTCTCAAACTATTCTAAATAGTATAAGAGGAAGGAACGTTTTCAAATACATTCTATGAGGCCAGCATTACCAGACAAATACCTAAACCAGACAAATATGCCACAGAAAAAAGGAGAACTATAGGCCAATTATCTCTGATGAACATAAAAGCAAAAAATCCTCAACAAAACATTAACAATCCACATTTCATGGCATATTAAAAATACAATCAAATAGGACTTATTCTAGGGATGCAAGAGTGGTTCAAAACCATTCAAAAACCAACATATACTACCTTTAACACAATGGAGAATAAAAATCATTTAATCCTCTCAATAGATGCAGAAAAAACACTTGATAAAATTCAACATCTGTTAATAAAAACTCTTAACAAGGTGGGTTAGGAGGGAACATACCTCAACATAACATAATAAAGGTCATATATGAAAAACCCAGAATTAAGGTACATAGGGTGAAAAACCGAGAGCTTTTCTCTAAGATCAGGTTCAAGACCAGGATGTCCATTCTTGACACTTTTATTCGACATAGTACTGAGTATCCTAGCCACTGCAATCAGGCAAGAAATAAAAGGTGTCCAAATTGGTAAGGAAGAAGCTAAACTGTTAAACTGTCATTACTTGCAAATCACATCCCATAAAAAAAACAAAAAAAACAAAAACAAACAAACAAACAAAAAAACCCAAACCCTTAAAGACTCAGCCAAAAAAATTATTAGAAGAAATGAATACAGTAAAATTACAAGATACAAAATTAATACCCAGAGATTAATTGCATTTTTATATACTAATAAAAAAGTAGCAGAAAGAGAATTTAGAAAATAATTCCACTTACAACTGCAATAAAAAGAATAAAATACCTAGGAATAAACTTAACTGATGAGGTAAAAGACCTGTACTCTAAAAACCGTAATGCACTGATAAAAGAAACTAAAGATGACACAAACAAATGGAAAGATATTCTGTGTTCATGGATTGAAGAATTAACACTGTTAAATAAATACTGTTAAAGTATCTACAGATTCAAGGCAATCCCTGTCACTTTTCACAAAAGTAGGACAAATAATACTAAAAATTTACTGTATGGGACCACAAAAGACTCCAAATAGCCAAAGCATTCTTAAGAAGGAAGAGCAAAGCTGTAGGTACCAATTCTAGATTTCAAGGATACTACAAAATTTTAGTAATCAGAGCAGTATGACACTGGCACAAAAGTAGACACATAGTTCAATGGAAAAGAACAGATATTCCAGAAATAATCCCACACTTATATGGTCATTTAATCTAAAACAAGCAAGAATATACCATGGGGAAAAAACTGCCTCTTTAAAAAGGTTACTGGGAAAGCTGGACAGCAACATGTAAAAGAATGAGACTGGACCACATAACACCATACACATGAATATACTTCAAATGGATTAAAGACCTCAGTGTGAGACCTGAAACCATATAACACCTAGAAGCAGTAATTTCTCTGACATCAGCCACTGCAGTATCTTTCTAGATATGTCTCCTTAAGCAAGGGAAACAAAAACAAAAATAAACTATTAGGACTACACCAAAATAAAAAGCTTTTGCACAGCAAAGGAAACCATCAAGAAAATGACAAGGCAACCTATTGAATGGGTGAAGATACTTGTAAATGATATAGCCAATAAGGGGTTTATATCCAAAATGTATCAAGAATTTATGCAACTCAACACCAAGAATAATCCAATTAAAAATGGGCAGAGGATATGGGTAGATAGTCTTCCAAAGAAGACATACAGATGGCAAGCACACACACTATGTTTTTTGCAGAATTATTTACAACTGCCAAGATAGGAAAGCAAGCTAAGTCTATTATAGATGAATAAAGAAGATGGTATTTAAATATAATGGAATATTACTGAGCCATAAAAAGAACGAGATCTTGCCATTTATGCAACATGGATGGAGCCAGAGGGTACTATCTAAAAGAAATAAAGTAGAGAAAACAAATATCATATGATTTCACTTATATGTAAGATCTAAAAAGAAACAAAGAACCCCAAACAAATAAATGAATGAACAAACAAAAAGCAGAAACAGACTCATAATAATAGAGAACAAATTGATGGTTGCCAGAGGGGTGGAGGTTGGAGGATGGGCAAAATGTGTGAAGAAGAGCAGAAAGTATAGACTTCCATAAATGGAATGAAGAAGTCATGGGAATAAAAGGTATGGCATAGGGAATATAGTCAATGATATCACAATAGCGTTGTATAGTGCCAGATGGTTCTATACTTGTTGGGAGCATAGCATAATGCATAAATTTGTCGAAATACATGTGTACCTGAAACTAATGTAACATTATGTGTCAACTATACAATTAAATAAAATTTTAATTAGCCCCATATGTTTCTATTAATAGTTTAGTAACCTTACTAAATATACATTTTGTCATAATCTAATTTCCAATTCCATTTGGGAAGGAGCATTAAGTTCGGCTTAGTGCTTCTTCCTTAGGAAAATCTAATGAAAACAGTGAACTCTTTTCTAAGAAAAAGCACATGCACTTAGAGCTTGTAAGTTTGCATGAAGCATTTAGAGTTTAAGGGCCATAAAAATAATGCAATCATACTGTGCTCCACTCTATTTCATCTGGTTTTAGGGACACATGATAATCACTCTTGCCACTCTCCAGAGACTCTTATTTTGATAGGCCTGGGTAGCATATCCAAAAAGTAAGAAAGGAACATATTCCTGATTACCCACAAGGGGAGCCAAAGGCTGAGAATTACAACTATGATGAACAGAGGTCTTTGATGAAGAACAGTGCTGCATTATCACATGATCTGAGTATAGAAATGTAATACATTTCTTTTTAATATATTCTCCAAAAACACTGATTCCCCTTTGTTTCTTAAAATCATGCTCTCCAAAGGAAACCAGGACACATAGTCCGACAAAACACATTGTGAACACTGGTTTATAACGTGTGAACTTTAAATTTTGAATCCTGTACTGTACTCTAAACACTGCAGTGCAATACTGGACAAATGCAGTTTAAGTAACCGCATCTCTCAATATTTGTGAAATCTCTAGTCCTGAAACAATATTATCATCATTATCTTCCTTGTTTTCTAGTGTTTCTATATGCTTTGTACTCCTCCAAACACTTTCAGTGTAATACCCCATTTAATCTTTAGAGTAACCTTGTTTGTTTGGTACTATTATCCTAGTTTACAAAAGAAGGAACTGTGTCAAAGGAAGATTAAATAACTTGCTGCAGACCACACAGCTAGTTAATAATTAAGTAGGTGTTCAAACCTAGGGTCCACACTCTTTGGTGATATTACCTCTCCTAGTCAAATCTGTCTAGGAAACCTGTCACTTCTCCGAAAAGACGATTTCCTATTCACCTCTAAGTGGTCAGGGGCCAATATGATCTAATAATTGAACATACATACATGACCCAAGTAGTTATTTAATCCACACACACACAATGAATAAATTAGACTCTTACTGGACCAATTCTTCGGGTAGTGTAATTGATGGGTAGCCCACCAACATACAGCATTCCTACAACATCCAGGATATCCGCTTTCTTGGGGCTGACGGTTCTGTTGGAGGCATCATCCACATAAATAATTCCTTCTTGTTTAATTCGCATGATCTTAATCTACAAAAAGAAGAGGAGTCCTTAAAGCCAATCATGGATAAATTTCAATTACGCAGAGTGTAAATGTAGGAACTTTTTGGATCTTTGTCAGGGGAAAAAAAAAATGAAAGAATTTACTAAGTACCCAATATGTGTGAAAACCATAAGTGAAATTAAACCAGTTTTTACAGACTATTCCATACTCTGTCTTTTCCATGACTACCATCTCCAAAAGGGTACAAAATCATCCTGGGTGAGTTTTAGATTAAAGACTTTTTGAGAGGTTGCCAAGGGAGCCCATGTATCAGGAGGCATGCGTGTTGCCAGGAGCCTTGCCGATTGGGAGCCCTGTCTTGAATTAAGTGGGTTGCAAAAATCATGTCTGGTTTTAAACATGCATTCGTTTGAGCGAAGCCTGCTCTCCGCCCCCCCCCCCGCCCCATACAATTTCAGACCTGCTACATCCCTCTGCCTTAATAGGCACTTCTCCCTCAGAATGGAAGGAGTACATCAAGGCTGCACAGCCGTTTCCACAGCAGTCTCAATCAGTACAAAGGGAGGGAGGAAGATGGCCAGCTCCCTGATGCTGAAATTTCAGTAGTGGGGTGAATTCTCTTTGGGTGCAGGGCAAAATCGGGGCTGTCAAGACTGGCTTGGGTGTAAAAAAAAAAAAAAAAACTTGAATCTGAGTTTAGGGAAAGGAACGGGTGACCCAGTCTAATGCTGGAGTACAACAATGGTTTAAAATGAATCTACATCAGGCTTAGAATAATTAAGACCTCATTTTACATTTACCTATTCTGGTTTGGGAAGCAATTGTTAAAAAACAAATCTTCAAATGGCAAGATTTCATTTCTTTTGATGGCTGCATGGATGGAACTAGAGCGTATCATGCTTAGCGAAATAAGTCAAGCAGAGAAAGACAACTATCATATGATCTCCCTGATATGAGGAAGTGGTGATGCAACATGGAGGCTTAAGTGGGTAGAAGAATAAATGAAACAAGATGGGATTGGGAGGGAGACAAACCATAAGTGACTCTTAATCTCACAAAACAAACTGAGGGTTGCCGGGGGGAGGGGGTTGGGGAGAAGGGGGTGGGATTATGGACATTGGGGAGGGTATGTGATTTGGTGAGTGCTGTGAAGTGTGTAAACCTGGTGATTCACAGACCTGGGGATAAAAATATATGTATATAAAAAATATATGTTTATAAAAAATTAAAAAAAAAAAAAAAAAAAAAAAAAAAAAAAAAAAAAAAAAAAAAAAACAAATCTTCAAAAATGAATCCCTCCTTTCTTAATCCCACAGGCATTGTGGACCAACAATATGTCAGTTTTTCAAGTGTCCTGTTTATTCTATTAGCCAGAGAGGAGAATGAGCCTTAATGAGAGCTCCTTCATGAAGATCTGTATTTGCCACTTATAAGTTCCCAGACAAACAGGAAGATTCCGTTTCTTATTTCCATGATAACAAGTTGATTGACTTTCCATTTTTATTGTATTTTTTCAGGTTCTCTGCCTTTCTATAGGATATGCCAAGGCACAGTATGTTAATATATAAAATCCACCACCTAATAATATCAAACTCTCAAAATTAAACATTTCATTGGTCTGCCGAGGGAAGCTTTACTGAATAGGCGATCACAGGTG
The DNA here is from genome assembly GCF_030435805.1 of Mustela lutreola. Taxonomy (NCBI): domain Eukaryota; kingdom Metazoa; phylum Chordata; class Mammalia; order Carnivora; family Mustelidae; genus Mustela; species Mustela lutreola. The sequence continues at coordinate 71,627,456 of NC_081295.1, forward strand.
CAGAAAGAAATTCTGAGTTTTCGTTTTCATCAGGCAGTATATTATCTATTTGCATTCATGCCAAAGAGGACAGTAAGCTGGCAGATGAGCCTTCTGTGCCCATAATAGTACCAGTTTCTGGGTGTAAGGCCAGTGTTTCAAAAGTTGTTCCAAATGGCTATTGGTGGAAATGCAGCCCTAGAGCCCTTTAAACCTGATCCAGCAGATTTTCAGACTCTTGGTTTTCACAGACCAGTATGGGGTATGATGGGGGAGGGGAACCCAAGTATTAGTGCCCATTTTTGTTTACCAGCTTTTAAGTTTGTCAAATATTATTTCACAAAAGAGAGGCAATTTTAGCACCTCAAAAGGAAGAAAATGTAATCTCGGAGTAAATATTACTCCTTTACATGGAAGACATAGAGCTTTAAGATTAACATGCTCCATCGTCTCCCATTTCTCACTGAGAGTAGCAAAAATGTCTTCAACGACCTGGTCGGGGCGGGGTGGGGTGGGGTGGGGGTGGGGGTGTGTGCTGCGGTGGAGAGGGACAGATGTTTGGGAACCACAGCTGTATAGCAATAATGGCATCTTGTGGTACCATGATGAAGCCTGTGAGTGACTGAACATAAACCTGTCCAGGTCCGATTACACTTCCCAAGGTTGGGCTGTTGTCTGTGCACCAGCTTTATTTTTAGCCTCAGCAGCATAAGAGTAGCATCGGAGTCAGGATCGGCCCTGGCAAAATTGTATCTGCACCAGGGGAATGCCAAAGGATGCCACCCAGCTTCCCCCTCAGGGGACACTGCTGACCTCCCATGGGCTATTATTACCTTGTGCCACTGACCGTCGTTGATTTTGGTGGGGATCATGGTGTTGGTGTCCCCACTTCCCAAGTCATAACTGAAATAGGGAAATCCATTTCTCAGCTGAACGGTAGCAAAATCCGCGTGATTGATCCGAGCCATATAAAAAAGCAGGCCAGATTCAGCTTCAGTTCGCACTTCAAACTCGATTGTGAGGCTGGGAAATGAAAGCGTGCAAAATGAAACAGAGAAACAAAAGCATTCTTATTCTGAGATTAAGTTGCCTCCGTGGGTGAATTTTCATAAAGGCCAGTAAAACATTCTCTGAGAGGAGGACTTTCCAGGTGATTTCCAAATCCACTTTTTCTGCTGATTTCCAAAACCGAGCTCCTTGGGCTCAGGCCAATAGAATTGGATTCTCTACTGTACTCTGTGAATTAAAAGGCTTACCACGTTAATGAAAATGCATAGTTGATTAAAACTTGAATCAGCGCATATTCTCAGTCCTTGCGTTTATCAGTTCTTTCCCAATATCTCGGAAGAATACATACCGATTTTTAACTTTGGTGTCATCAAAGGCAATTGCAATGTGGCTATTTCTTGAAAGCCCAAACTGCTTGCTCCCTATCAAAAGAGCTGGTTCTGATTCTGTTCCACAAGGACCCTGCAAAATTACCCAGGAGAGAAAGAGGAGATTATGGACTCCGCTCTTTAAAAATTTAATCCTGTTATCTAAGTGTTTCTTCTATTTTCGCTTAATGTTCTTGTGTAATCTTACTGAAGCTCCTTAAGAGGAAAACTGGTCTCTTACATATCTCGGTACTTTACTACATAGTAGGCAGTTCCTGTGAAATGTTCAGTGAGTGGGAATCCATCTTCTTATACTGCGCCCTTGACTTGCCAAATCAATGTGCCCCAAAATATTTATGAAACAGTTCATGTTTTCATTACCCTCTAAGGGAAAAAAAAAAAAAAAAAAACTGTTGATGTTTATGAAAAAAACTGGAATTTCTTTTTCAGGTTTACTTTACTTACGAAGAGTTATACTCTTCGAAGATGGGATGGGGAAAATGACAAACTAGCCACCAAATTAGAAGAGGAGAAAAATGTGCTCCTTCTGGCCCTCCCCATTTCTCTCTCCCACTGTATTACTTTTTCTCGAAAATTATCACTCTACTAGAAGGCTTCCATGAATTTAGACTTTCAAGATGGTGTATCTAAACTTGCAAGTCAGGCCGTTCGGGCCCTGAGCCAGTTGCTAGGCAACCCAGTACATTTTTAATGTAACCTACCATATACCATTTGAACTGTCACTGTTCAAAGATCCACTTCCTGGGGTTCTTAGGAGGGAGAGTTTGGCGCAGGGCTGGCTTACTTGGTTTAATGCTCTGCTGTCACCATCTTGAGTTTCTTAATACTTTTTTGAAAAAGGGGCCCTGTATTTTCATTTTGCTCCCGGCCCTGCAAATGACATAGCCAGTCCTGGTTGTTTGGACTGTCTTTGGCCAGCATTACCCTTAGCTCAGTAGATAATCAAGGCTCCTCAAATGACTGAAGTTGTAATTCCTTCCTCTGTTTTCTGTTTTCACAAAAGCACTTGAAGTACAGGCTGCTTCTGCAGGCTTTGAGAACACGCCATACATGAGAAAATAAATAACCTGCATACTCTCAAACAACACATCTGTTTTTAAGATCTGCACTTAATAGCTCAGAATGGGCCAGTGCCCCAGTGAGCGCTGACTCAGCAGAGGTTCCCAAATCGCCCAAGGCAGGCTTTTGATGCAGAATGTTCTCAAATAGAAGATGAGATGAATCATCAGTGCACAGGACATTCTTACTTGATGAGGAAAGGCCTTGCTCTCTTTTCTCTGGAGCTTAGTCAGACGGAGCACTCTGCCACAGCAGGTAAAAGGCTTTAAGTGTTTGAAATGCTATAAAATTGGTCTTCATGGAAGTATTTCCCTTCTTGCTTCCCCAGGAGATGGTCAGTTATAAAGAGCAGACTGTGGTAGAAATTCACACGGATATGCAAAAACCCAGTGGGTAGATCAGGAAAATGCTATTTATTCACACAGCTGAATGGCCTCTCTTGGAATCAACATGTGGCCCCTTTCTTATTACACTGCCTGTAAAAAGAGCCCAAATGGAAAGGCTTTGGTAGCTTAATGTCTCAGCTGGCAATGATGTCATTAATAGAATTGGGATCATTTATCAGCCTCTTACCCTATTTCCTGGCACCCACATTAGTGGCCTGAAATCTCTAAGAGAATCCTCCCTGCTGTGAGTCCCTCCGGAGCAAAATTTGGCTAAAACATCTCTAACCTGTCAGCTCTGAAATCTGGGAAATTGGAAAGGTCAGTGGATGCTGAGGAATTAGGGAACCATGACATGTGGCTGAAAAGAAAGCCACCAGCAGGTTGTTATTGTTAAACGTTGTGGTCACCTGTCTTGTTACTACATATAAATATTAATAGAACTTTTCTAATAGAATTTTTAATGATCCAGGTGGAATTACAGAGATTAGGTATTTTATTGGCAGTAGCTGTAGGTCATGGAGAACTTTGGTCTTTATGTATTTTGGGCTCTGAGGCCCCAACGCCACGAGAAGCTTGCTTGCTGATGGGCTGGACAGAGATTTCCAACATAGGTCCTGAGCCGATCAGCAGTTTTCTGTCACAACCTGTCAGATCTTCAAGAGGCTGACGACTCTACTTACATTATTTTAGGAAAATCTTTGATGAGGAAAGACTTTGTGAGGTTAAGAAGCACTACATAACATGGCCACTGGAAATTGAGGAAAAAGCCTACCTCCCTGAGGGGCCCCAGCCTCATTTTTGTAACAATTAGACCTTGAGCAGCAGGTAGAAGTGGTGGCTAAAAAAACAGTGTCCTCAGACCGTCCAGTGTTGTGGAAGAGAGTGGTAACAAACGGGTCACTCTATTCAGTAACCTCGAAGTTTAAATCCTATATGCTAAGTCCATTGTATGTTAAGGACACCCAAATTGAGGTTTTCTATCAATTTGCAATAGGATGAATATTAAGGATATTTCTTGAATAAATCATCTATCACCTTCCTTCATAAAATACGCAGTTGGAAGAGGACTGAGAAATGCTAGGAGAGGAGAATTTTGTACGTATGCATTTTTGGATTTAAATGGGAAGACCATTTCCCAGCCTCATTTCTGGTCATGTTTTTGGTGCAGGTGTAGCCCTCTCCTCTCACTTGGTTAAAGACAAAAAGGACTGGATCTTGCCTGCTCTGCCTCACTTTCCCCAGGGTGAGTCTGAAACCAGGCCTGACTTGGGACACAGACCCCTGTGGTTTGCCTGGGGCTACTTTCCCCCCTACTCCCTAGTGCCCCTCACAAGGTCCAGCTGCTCCTCCTGCTGCTCAAGCATCTTTTTCTCCCCTCTAATATCTTAAAGGGAATTTGTAAGATGGAACAGAAAGTGCCCTGTGCTTTGCACACGAATAAGGTGATCTTATTTTTTCAATCTGCTTCTTAGCAAAATCCAAGCTAAGGAAGAGGGATATGAGAAGAGGGTCTTCTTCTTCTTCTCTCTCTCTTTTTTTTTTTTTTTAAAGATTTTATTTATTTATTTGACAGGCAGAGATCACAAGTAGGCAGAGAGGCAGGCAGAGAGAGAGGGAGGAGGAAGCAGGCTCCCTGCTGAGCAGAGAGCCAGATGCAGGGCTTGATCCCAGGACCCTGAGATCATGACCTGAGCCGAAGACAGAGGCTTTAACCCACTGAGCCACCCAGGCGCCCCAAGAAGAGGGGTCTTCTAATGAGATAATTCCAAGGAAAATTTTTGTTTTTTAAATTTTTAAAAAGATTTTATATGTTTATTTAAGAGAGTGCAAGCACAGGGAGGGAGAGGGACAAGCAGACTCTCTGGTAAACAAGAGTCTTTTGGGGGGGGGCATGCCTCAATCTCACCACCCCAAGATCACCAGCTGAGTCAAAAATCAAGAGTCTGATGCTTAACCAACTGAGCCAAGCATGTGCCCTTCCAAGGAAGATTTTAGAAAGAATGATGGTTGCAAGACAAATTCCTCCTTCAAGCTAATGTGAGCTTGAGGGAAGGCATCATCTCTATGGAGGTGATACTTTACCTGCATTATTTTGGAAACAGTTGTCTTTGAAATGTATTAAAACAACAATAAAAAAAAAAAAATCACAGGCTCATCAATCTCAAGACGTTACAATCTTGCCACCTTGTGGTGACTCTTTGAAGCACTGCTAGTGCATAAGGGGAAAAATGTGATCTGGAGGACATGGTGTGTTGCTTGTCCCAGGACAAGTTGTAGGCAGATGGGAAGTGCTGGGGGATGGAGGCGGAGTCTGATGGTGGCAGTGCGCGCGTGCTGATCAGAGCAGTGACATAGTGGGAGAGGGAATCCGCACGTAGGCAAATGGATAACAGTGAAAACTTTTTCACCTCACAGTTACTCCATGTCAGGTCAAAATAAAGCAGTGGTCATTTCCAACTGCTGTTTGTTGGCTGATATTTGGACGTGAGTTACTGGCGTCAGGGTAGCCTGTGGCTGGTAGGCAAGCGTTCCTTGAGTTCAGATTGGTGAGAACAGGGATTTAAATTGCATTTATCAAAACTGGCATCTTTGTTCTTGAAAGCAACGAGTGATGAATGATCATAAAAACTGCATCATTTTCTTCTTTCACGAGTCAGTAATCCCTCTAACAAATGTGGACTAAAATCACATCTGAGATGTTGGAGGTTTCTTTGTGATGTTCCTTTTTATGGATGAATACTAAGTGGAAGACACTTTTTACAGCACTGACTTTAATGTTCTGAAATATAAAATCCCTGCTCAAGCTGTTTATTGAGAAAGTGAATTATGTTACCACCCTGCATGCTAGCTCTTCTGGTAAATATTGGGCATTTGCAGTAATCCTTACACATGAACACCCGAACAGAGATTTCTTGTGGTATGGAAAATAGGGGTTTTCCCTTTAAATACGTATCAGTATCCAACTGATTCATCCTTTGGCATGGACTGTGCTTAGCTTTTAAAGTTGTAGTATTAAAGCTGTTAGAGAAATAGCTTTCGTTTGGTCTATTCTTTCCTTCTCTGCTGCTTCTTTCCCTCAACTCTCCAAAGCCGTTCACAGCAACAACTCTTCATGGCTATTTTTAGTGTTCACATTTCAGATATCAAGGTTCAAAATTCAACTTTCCAATGAGCATCAAGTAAAAAAAATAGAGCCAGTTCACCGTATACATCCGCATGGGCCATGCTGGCTCTAAAGAGTTGGTCTAAACACCATATACATCTGCAGGTGGTGACTGTAGACGTCTACAGTCCTCTCTAACCACACCCACCATCCTCCCTGAGAAATCTCCACAAATACAATATGTAGGCATATTTAATGCAGCTCTAAATGGGCCAAGGAAGAAGAGAAAGCATAAAGGAAAGACGGGCTACCACACTATCAAATGAGATAAGGTACATACAACGTCGTCTGATGAATGACATTCTGGCATATATTATGATGGGGCTGACATGGTCCATTTCACAGGGCGGGGCTTTCTCAGGGAACTCTGAAAGGGCGCTGGGGTCTAGCGAATGCTGTGCTCATGGTGTAAGACGTTGGCGGGGAGGGATGTGATGGTGTAAAGGAGAAGAAAGGAACTGAGAATAGGGAATGGTTCCTGTCTGCTCTGCTAGAACAAAGAGAGGATAGTTCCTATGTCTGGGATTAACTTGGAAGCTTGGGTTCTTAACTACATTCTTACAGTCTACATTCTGATTTTAAAAAGGGAAGAATGGGCATCTGGGTGGCTCAGTGGGTTAAAGCCTCTGCCTTCGGCTCAGGTCATGATACCAGGGTCCTGGGATCCAGCCCTGCATCGGGCTCTCTACTCCACGGGGAGCCTGCTTCCTCCTCCTCTCTCTCTCTGCCTGCCTCTCTGCCTACATGTGATCTCTGCCTGTCAAATAAATAAATAAAATCTTTTTTTTTTTTTTTTTTAAAAAGGAAGAAGATGGTGAGAATGGAAAATGATGTGACACTTGAGATATAATAGCCATATCCTACTGGAGTCTGAAATGGTTGAAACATGGAATCCTCACTCTTCTTTTCCTGGCATTTGTTCTCCCACTGAAAGTGTGACAGGCTAACTAGTCCCGCAGAAGAATGATGGGGTGTTACTGTGAGCCATGCAACGTGCTGGGTGCTTTGTATCATTTATTCCCTCAGAATAATCCTTGCAGGTAGAGAGCATCCTCCTTACTTTTCAATGGGTCATCTTACATTTAGAGAGGACAGGTAACCTGTCAGAGTCCACTGCGTAAAAGTAGGTGGGCTAGGGTAGGGCAGGCTGGCAGGCGCAGTTCTCAGATCACTGGAGTAAAGGCTCAGTATGCGTCCTTAGTGGTCCCCAACTTGGAGGGGTTGAGGGGGGCCATTCGCCACATCGCACTTGCTCAGAGGGGAAATCAGCTATCCAATGGGATGCTGCAGAGGAATAAAGGTTGAAAGCCTTTCCATTTATCTTTTTTAAAAAGTTACGAAAACAAAATACATGTAAGAATTTTTTTTAGATGATGAGAATCATCTCTAGTCCATACTCCATCTGCTGCTAGCATCTGATATATTTCTTGCAAGGGTTTTTTAATGCGTTTTTCTATCTATTGATGTAGATGTGATTATGCATTGTGTATGGTTTTATATCCTGTTTTCTCCATGTCACGTAATGTCGTATGTCATCATCATTTTGTATTGTTTAAACGGAAAGATTTTATGTACAAGACTGTGATGACATATTAAATTTTGCATCTTATAGACCTGTTTTTACACTTCTAGGTACCACTAATCATGTTGTTTGAATAGAGTTTAAGGGGACACCCTGCCATGTTTCCAATTTTCAATCTCGAAAGCTAGTGGGGTGAGTTTGTAACCCACACTCCACACTTTTCCTGACTGACCTCCACACATACTTGCTCACTCTGTCATTTACATTAATGTCTGATTCCTCAGATCTGCTTCTCCATCTCTCCCTTGCTAGCAATGATGATATCGTATTCATTTTTTCATTTAGGAGGCTCTTAAAAGATTATTTGTTATAAATTGTCAAACCTCTAACTTTTAGTCACCTTTAAAAAGCAGACACTTCTCTCCACACAAAGAACTAAAATAAGAGAAAGGAATCAAATTAAAAGATATGTATAGTTCCAGAATCTGAAACTATAAAAATGTAACTCAATAGGGATGGAAATTCTAAGAAATGTAATTATAACCACATGGCATAAATAACTATAATGTGCAAGAGAAGGGGAGATAGCTGTTGGAATTTAGATACCTGGGTTTTTGTGCCAACTATCAAAAATGTGTGTGATCACAGCCCATGAGGTATGTTCTAGGGCTTTGTTTTCCCATGTGTAAATTAAGAGTCAGAATCTTCAATTCTCTCCTAGCCCTGATGTTCTCTGAGTCTTTGTACACGAGCCCTCAGGACCGTCACTCCATTTCTCTTTTGCTTTTGTCTTGTCTAAGTGCATGCTCTGTTTCGGAGAAGTTAAAACATACACTGCTGAGAGAAAATGGAAATTGGAATTAGAACAGAAGGTTACAGGAAAACTTAAATGAGTAAAATCTCCAGTCCCAGATGGGAAAGTATCTTTATTTTCAGAAAAAGGGAAAAGATGTGATCTTGAGAAACCACGGAGAGATAGATATGCTTGAGATTCCCTATAAAACAAAGTTTGTGTGGGCCCTTAGAAAAGAAAGGTGATCACCGGGGATCCGCAGGCTTCTCCACCAATTAACTGGACCAAGGCAAGATGGTCTGGCTTAGACACCTGACTCGAGAGAAGTTCGAGTGGTTTAAAGGCCCCCAAGATTGTGGTTGACTGAATAGGGGACCTGATGATGAGCTAATAGCGGGATCCATCAGTTTAAAACATTGAAGTAGGGGTGCCTGGGTGGCTCAGTGTGTTAAGCCTCTGCCTTCAGCTCATGTCATCATCTCAAGGTCCTGGGATCAAGCCCCACATCAGGCTCTCTGGTTCAGCGGGGAGCTTGCTTCCCCCACTCTCTCTCTGCCTGCCTCTCTGCCTACTTGAGATTTCTGCCTGTCAAATAAATAAATAAAATCTTAAAAAAAAAAAACAACATTGAAGTATTTTCAGGTATAAAGTATGAGGACAGACGAATGGAACGAGAGGTATTGCTGTCCCCTGAACTGGGCACTTTGAAGAATATAGTCTATTCTAGGTGCCGCATTTTGAAAGATATATTTCAAACTTAAGAATATTGATCAGTGCACATATGGGAATTAGAAGTCAGGTCACATGAGGGGGTGCCTGGGTGGCTCAGTCAGTTAAGCATCTGCCTTCAGCTCAGGGCATGATCTCAGCATCCTAGGATCGAGCCCCATGTTGGGCTCCCTGCTCAAGGGGGAAGTCTAGTTCTCCATCTCCCTCTGCTCCTACCCTCCCACCCATGCTCTCTCTGTCTCTCTTTCTCAAATAAATAAAATCTTTTTAAAAATAAAATAAAATATTGTGTTCCTGGATGGCTCAGTTGGTTAAGTGTTTGCCTTCAGCTCAGGTCATGATCACAGGGTCCTCTGATTGAGTCCCCCACTAGGCTCCCGGCTCAGCAAGGAGTCTGCTTCTCCTTCTCCCTCTACCACTCCCTCTACTTGTGCTCTCTCTCTTGCACTCTCTCTCTCTCAAATAAATAAATAAAATCTTTAAAAAAATGTAAAAAAAAAAAAGAAATTAGGTCACATGAAGAATGCCGAGATTATTGACTATTTACCCTGGGGGAAAATATTTTGCTATTTTTTTTCTTTCTTAATTGAAGTATCATTGACATACAATGTCATGTTAGTTTCAGGTGGACAACATAGGGATTTGACAAGTCTTTATGTTATGCCGTGCTCACTGAAAGTGTAAGGACTTCACTATTTTCAAATCCTGGAAGAAATGCTAGAGAAGCCATAAGCTCAAAATATTTCTAGTGACAAGGCACAGACTACTCTACAGAACAACCAGTTCCATCATGGAAACTAAGGAAGAAAATGAGATGTTCAAGGGTTTTCAAATTCTTTGCTCAAGACAGCATGCTCTGCTCACCCATTGGCAAGCATGATACATAGGATGCATGTGCCGTTCAGTAGATAGAGAGATCCACCCCCTTGGATATATTGGTGGAGAAAATGTAAATTGATGGAAATGCTGGAAAAAGCAATTCAGATATACGATTTAAGAACCTTAGGTATGTTCATCATTTAGTCTTATAATTATCCATCCAAGAATCTATTTTAAGAACATAAACAACAAGAAAGTTTGGTATAGGGAGGCACTTACCAGAATATGTTTTCTAGAAGCACTCTAAATGGCCCATGATGAGGAAAAAATAGAATAAATTGTAAAGACAGAGCGGTGCAGTCACATGAAGCCAGACTGTATAGTTAGACCTAATGGATGAAAATCCATTAGGATTCCCATCCTGCCGTTTACTGGCTGTGTGGGTAGGTGGGTGACTGAGGCCAGGTAATTCTTATCAACTCAACTAAAGATGGGATGTTGTATCATTCCCAGAGCCATTATGACAATTACATATAATGTTGAATGCCAATTGTTTAGGCGGTGGCTGGCACATAGTAAGCGCTTAGAAGCAGTCATTATGATCATCACTATATAGCAATTATGCCATTTATTAAATGTTTTCTATATACTAGGCATTTAACCAACATTATTTTTAAGTCTTCATGTTAACTCTTAGACTCACATGTTATTAATATTGCACAGATGAGGAAATTGAGGAATAGACTGGCGAAGTAGCTTCCCCAAATTCATACACATGGTAGACTGGAGTGCAGGCATTGCTACCCAGACTGTCTACTCAGGGACCCATGTTCTCATCAATGAAATGATGACCTCCCATACAATGAAATAACCTGTGTGTCTCTTTGTGTGTGTCACACATACACACACTCACACAGACACAGACGTCCTTGAGTTAGGGAAACTGAAGGATTCTATAAAAATCTGCTTTTTGTTCCTTTCTGCTCCTTTGCTCCTCTCTTCTCGCTAAGAACTGTGACCCCAACCACTCTGCGTGTGCCTCAGGATGCAAATAGTCTGTGTCCTCCTTGTAAGCGACAAAGAGTTAATCATTTCTTTAGAACAGATAACATTTAAGGAAGGACCAGGTGGGAACGACCAGACAAAGCTATCATTTTTGTATTGCAGATCACCAGCCTAGACACCTTGACGCCAGGGCCTGCTGGCTCCAAGGAGAAACACTTGGGCCTTTGTCTTTGTTCTAACCAGTTCCTGGATGCCTGAGAGGACAGAACATGTACATTGGACCACAATTCTCAGTAAAAAAACCCCCACGCCTGAACAAATGAGACTCATACTCCTTTCCTTTTTGAGTCTCCCCGATGCTCCGAATATATCTGCTTTCTCTGTATCTCCAATAAACTCTGCTCTCACTGCCTGCTGGCTCATGTTTGATTTCTGTCCTTCAAGAAGCCAAGGACCCTCTTGGCTGGTCCTGTGAGACCCTCTCTGGCTCTGTGGACATGGCCCGTCAGCATCATAATCAGACACACACATTTGTATGATATCTAATTATGTATTGCCAGTTTTAAAAAACAGAATACCAAATGATATACATGCTATGAGATCTACTATTTAAAATGTGAATAAAAGGGACTGAAAATCAATATGGCTGCCTCCATGCGTTGATATTACACATGGTTCTTGTTTTTGATTACGTAGACATTTCTGTGCTATGCTAACTTTTCAGCTGAAAACACATTCCATTTTATAGGGAGGGAAATTTAAGCAGAACAAATATGTAAATAAAAGTAATCCAAGAACGATGTGAGGAGGACAGGTTTTCATAGACCAGTGACCCTCCCTCTGATTCTAGAAGTAGACCATACCAGCTATCCTGAATCATCTTCTCTCTGAAAACAACTAAAAATACAGGTTAGAATTAGAAAGCAATAGGATATAAACACTTACATGTGCCACAGTGGGGGTGGGGATAGGGAAGGCGGGGGTGGGCACTGGCTCTGGCTGTGTCACTATTTCAGCGGGAACGGCCCCCTCCTCCTCCTCGCGGGGCTTCTGGTGGGCACAACGACCAATGTCCGCATTTTTGAAGGATACAGGCTGTGCAAAGTCCATGGGGCTAGTGGGAAAGAATTAAAATTAGGTACTTTTTATTATTTTTCTAATTAGAATTTCTTCATTGTTTCCCCACCTTGCCTTGGTTTTAGATAGAGTGTAGACTGATCCTCATACAAAAAAAAAAAAAAAAGAAAAGTAGCCAACAGATGTACTTACACAGAGTTTATAACAAGGTTCCATACACAGCCTTCAAAAGAAGGAATATTCCTGAGTGGGGGAGGCTGAAACTCAGGTGGGGCACCCCCAACGAAAAGCTTTTTAACTTCGATTGCCTGTTCTACTGTCAGGTTTTGCATATGCCTTCTGTCTTCATCGACTTGAACCGTAAAGATGCTGATAAACAATGAAAATAAGCAGAATTAAGCACAAAACTCCGGTATCCTTGGAAAATCAAATCTTTCCTGCTACCCCTCCCCCACTTCCTCTAGGAGCTTTTAAGGGAGCCAACCTTTGAGAATTAGGAATTCTACCCTAAGCTAAAGATACTGTTTCTCAGCATCTAGTCCCTCTGCCTCCTTCGTCAGACCTTCCTGAGAGGTGACTAAGAAGGCGATGGTGGGCCTGCAAAGCCCACCCTTGGTTCTGTTGGTGATAGCAGCCCCACACAGAAGCCCATAGAGCTGAGATTTCCGTACAGTGTGGTTATGTGGAATCTGATAAGGCTCAGTGGGTTTAGCACAGCAGGGGGGGCATATGCTCTTTGGTTCTTTATTTCTTGGTTTGTGCTAGCTATTATCTCCTTGCTGGGGGACAAACTCTGCTCCCGAGAGTTTGGATCGCAGGACACCACAGCAAATACTTACAGGGCATTTTATAAAAAACATAGCTGCTTTTTTTTTTTTTAAGAGAGAGGGAGAGTATGGCTGGAGCACACAAGCAGGGGTGGGGGGAGGGGCAGAGGGAAAGGGAGAAGCACACTCCCCACTGAGAGGGGACACTGAGATGGGGCAGATCCCAGGCCCTGCAATCAAGACTTGAGCTAAAGGCAAACACTTAATCTACTGAGCCATCCAGGCATCCAGCCCCAGCTGCTAGCTTTTGGAATAGAAGAGGCCGGCAAGAGCATCATGCTACTTGTTCCTTGCAATGATTTTCCTTAGTGAGTGTTTCATTCATTTCCCTAATTTGCTTAGGAGAGATAAGTCATACACTAGTCATTGAGAATCTCATGCTACTTATTCACAACAATCCTTGGATCCTGGGGCAAAGAATCAAGGCAGACAAAGAGTTCTGATGATGAAAATGACCAAAGGCATTTTTTCTTTTGTTCTGGAAGATTTTGAATTTCAGTCCCACGCAAGAGCACGAGGCTATTAGTAAGTATTAGTCACTAGCCTGAGGATCACGAATGGATTACTGAAAACTTACTACATATCTGGGCAGAAAACCAAAGTACTTAGATGGAAAACTCAGTCCTAAAATGTCATCTCACTTGATTTTGTAAAAACAAAAAACCACATGTGGAACTACAAATAGTAAACTAGGGCAAAGATGTTCTGAAATGGCCCTGAGCAATTGGTCCACTTTGAGAGGGTTCAGATGTAAAAGAATGAAGAAGAAGAAGAAGAAAAAGGATGTCATCGGTGCTCAAAATGTCATTGTTCAGGGGGTATAGAGGGAGCAGGTTGGATTTATTTTCAAAGGACATGGGGGAAAATGGCATATTGGTTTTTTACCAGACTCTGGAAGAGTGTGTTGGCAAAAATAAGAAGGTTCAAACTTTATTGCTAAGAATGTGAGTGGTTTAGGGGACTTTCAGAAAAACACTCACTTCTGGGCATGTGTGACTCACTGAGAAGCAGCCCTGCAACCCCAACACCTTTTTTTTTTTTTTTTTCCCTAAAAGCAATTTCTTACTAACCTGACATAGCAATGTTTAAGAGTTTTAATGAGGGGTTTGAGCCACTATTAAAGAATTTCAGGAAGAGCAAATCTCTGATCTCGATTAGGTTTTAGAGAGCCAGAGACCCTCATGGTTCTGATGTAGACTCTCCGATCAGGTTCTGCCCCAAGGACCATTACAGTGGTCCTTTCTTACTAGATCACAGTAGGGGAGATAGAGAATGAGAATGAGCTTTCAGAAGGAAGATACTGGAACTAAATATTAGTGTAGAAGCTTACTAACTGTGTGACCTGGGCCAGTTTTTTAATCTTGCTCAATCTCACTTCATTCATTTATAAAACGAGGATAAAAATACCTACTTTAAGCCATGGAAAACATTAATTAAAGAATTGCACGGAAGCTATATTACTTAATAAAGGCATTGCTGGAAGACTATAGCTAAATCCTGCTTGTATTTTACATTCTAGGAGCATCAAACTAGATTATGCATTTAGTTCTTTTGTAAAGAGGAACATTATTAATGTGTTCATTATGATTCTGGTGTATTTCCTCTTTTTTAAGTATTCATTCTGTAACTCTTTACTGAGGACCTATTATATGCAAAAAGCACTATAAGAAACATTACTATTAGTATTATGACGAGTTAGCTATATCTTCTTACAACTTCAACAGTTGATTCTTGGAGTTTCATGATTAAACATCTCATTACTAATATTCGGTTTCTTGTTTGTTTGAAATATGGGTCTAAGTGTTTGTTTTCAAATGACCACCAATTGGGTTATATATGTGCAAGAAGATGTTAAGAGAAGTAGGTGCCTAGACACTTGTAATTTACATGAAGAACAAAATCTGCAATTTAAAAAAAAAGATTTATTTGAGAGAGTGAGTGTGCACATGAGTCTGTGTGAGTGTGCATAAGGGGGAGGAGTGGAGCGAGAGAGAAAGGGAAAGAGAATCCCAAGCAGACTCCCCACTGAGCACGGAGTCCGAGCCAGGGCTTCATCTCATGACCTTGAGATCATGACTTGAGCTGAAATCAAGACGCAGATGCTTAACTGCCTGAGCCACCCAGGGACCCTTGTAATTTTATCTTGATTGAACATATTTCGGATGGTAAAAAATACTTGGGTTGCAGTGTCCAAATAATGATCCCCATTCTGGAAATCCCAAATTATTCCTGGAATATTTGATCTAACTTTGTGGCTTTCAGCCTAATTCTGTACCTGTATGAAGAATGCTCTCACAGAGGAGAATACCTGCATATGCATCTACTCCAGACTCGTAGGGGTTAATGCTTTTGTCCTGTACTGGCCATTTAGGTGGAATCAGGGTCAGAAGGGTCAGAGGGCAAAACAGTTATAGAAAGCAGGGATCACTGGATTATCATAGAATTAGACATCAAAGTGACTTAAGTGAGATTTTTGCAGAGGAAGGGGTAGAAATGGGGAGATGGTGGAGGGGGAAGGAGGGTAAAGAGAGGGAGAGGGAGAGAGAATAGGGCAAGAACAATCTTGAAATGTTTGCCTCCACGTTTGATAAAAATCCAATCATTTTATAAGGTGGTATTCAAATTACTGTCTTATCCAGGATTTTAGGAAAAGAAGTGATAATTGACATTTATGATCTGAATAGTGTTGGAAGAAAGCAAGTATTTCCAAATTAACAAGAGTATCATAATCAACGCGAAATAATACAATCTTTGAAGTCACACAAAAGGGTAAGAGTAGGTAGTCGGCGAGCACAGATGGAGGTGTTAAAAGAAAGTGTCTAGTGTTTGACACAGGGAAAGTGTCTAGTGTTTGACACAGAATAGGCATGGAGCATTTAAAAATGTTTCTAGGTGATGTTCTTAGGGTCATTAGCGATCTCTGGTTACTCAGTTAATTGAACCGCTTGCTTAAAGGATAGGTGATGATTGTGTTTTGACCTCAGAGTTTTGAACGAGACATTATGGTAGCAAATGTGTTCTTGCTTTGCCACAGAGTTCAGTGACTACTCACTAATATGTCCAATGCATTATCCTTTAATTAGCATTGAATGGCAAAACTGTTTGTTTATATGGTCAATTAACCGAATGACCAGTTTTCAGGGATGTACTATGCACCGAACTTAATCAAATAAAGGTTGGATTAATGGCCAACAGCTGTGAAGTTGGCATAATAAAATGCCCTTCCTGAAGAGACACCTGTTAAAAGGACACCTTAGCACAACATCGTAATGCAGTGGGGAATGGCAGAATACTTTCTCTACAAAATAACATTATTCTGGATGACTTCTTTTTGTCAACCATATTTCTCAAATCTGCACTTGTTTATCAAGATTCTCTAAATTTTAAAGATTTACAAAGTCCTTCTGACAATGAGAAGGATTTACGTTTTGCAAAGAACCTGAAACCTAGTCTGGGAGACACGTAAAACAATAGTTTAGAGAGGTCTCTAAGATTCAGATGAGAAAATTCAGTCTGCATTCCTTCTCAGAGACCATGACCACAATATCTGGCTATTAGGTTAGAAAAAGTTCTTAGTTTGTCCAAACATCCATCCCTTATTTTTCTTAATCAAGGTTTCTAAACATCTCACTTAGTAGACATTCTGCAAGAAAGCTTAGTATCAATTCAGCCCACCACCTAATGCTCTCTATTAAAAAAAAAAAAAAAAAAAAAGAGCCAAGGAAAGCTTTATCATTCACTTACAAGATAAAACCTTCTTATTACTTATCTAAACTGTTCTACACACAAGAGGATAATTAGAAAATATAGGTCTATATAGAATAGCATCTGCTCACTGAACAATTGCTACACATTCTTACTGTTGTTCTTTAAAAAATATCCTCTGTGTCTTGAGGTTTCTCACATTTGATTTCCAGGTCTTTTCTATGTCTTCAGTCTAATAAAATGGCTTGCTCAAGGCTTCAAGGGCTGAAGTCTCTGGGCTTCTGTTTTCCTTTTCTCTAACTGTCCTTCTAAATTAATTACCTGAGTTGCCATACAACATTTTGATGAAATTACAGACGACTTTCCCAATAAAGGAAATATTAAGTGCCCCAGAATTCTGGAGAAAGGAGAGAGCAGTTTATGATGCGGGTACTGCCAATTTTGTGACTCAGGGCTGGAAAGCAAGTGCTCTCTTGGTCCCTCAGAGAGGCAGCCTCCATGCACCGGGGAGGTGGGACAGCAGCCTGTTCCCGTCTTTCTCTGGGGCTCTGTTCCCTCCTGAAGCCACTCTGCAGGGACCCCAGCACCCCTTGGTCTGGGGAGGAGGGTGCACGGATGAGGCATGCACTCAGCAGCTCTCAGGAGGTCCTGCAGCTGCCTGCCACACTCTGGCTCTGTGACAGGTTTCTAAGCAGCTGCCATAACTGCTTTGGAACCTGAACGAAATAGCAGCTGCCAAAGGCGGCCAGTTCCAGCTGAGCTCCTCCGTGGGCCTCACTCTGCACATACCTTATTTGAGAGGAGAATATTTGAGAGGTGCGGAGGGAGGGATTTTTCTTATCTACAGCTTCAGAAGATGCAGTCGGTTTCTCCAAAGCGAGAGTGGAGAACTGCACAGAATAAAAACGTGAAGAGAATTCCTAGGGGCCAAGTTAAATGAGGTTCCCGGAAGTATGAAATGTCAAGAAGATGACATTACGCTGCTCAACAGCTCTGCAATGCACCGTAGGACCACACGCGCAAAGGTCCAGAGAGTCGTGTGAGCAGGGGAGTGGATGGGAGTCAGGACAAGTTGTCTAGAGCCGTTGTTACCCTTTCGTTCTCTCCACATGAACGGAATGTTCTCTCCCGTCGTGAAACAGACTTGGCTCGGGTTTGATGACAATTTTCCTCATCGTCCGTGTCCCTGTGGAGAGATGCACTTCCAGACGGCCCTTGTTCAGGAATATCGTGTAATAGGCCTGCAAGAGCAAAGGGTCATGGAAGGTTAAGGACGGGTCTCAACCGGGACAGCCTTACAGGTTCCCGGACAGAACTGCAGGTTCCTTGGCTCGGAGATCTTACCTGGGACCTTAAGACCCAATATTTTCTTAGAGCTGGAAATAGCTTTTGAGTTATTGACCATTTTTACTTGTTAGAGGATGTGGAAAGCAGATGTGTGATACAGAGGTCTCTGCAAAGCAGATCTGCTACGCTGCAGGTAATGGCTGTGCTTGCACGGGGGTCTCTAACTCACCAAACCCACTGGAAACAGAGGGTGTCAATACCTCCTCTCTGCCTTCTATTCGGAAGCGGACAGCTCGCGTCCAGACCTCAGATCTGACTCCCCATCTCCTGGCATTCTGAGTGTTTAGACTCCAATTTGTTCTCGGAGCTGGTTGAATAGATTGCTATCACCCACGTGTAACCTGTCTCCCACACTTAGAGAGAAGGAAGACAATTTTTCATCCACAAACATGACTGCTTTCCTCTTGCTACCATTACTATAGCAACCAGGATGGTTTTGAGATCAGATTATGAACCCCAGGGAGCCTGAATGCAGTCCTCATCCCCAAAGCCGAAGCCATGCGTGCTCCCTTTCTTGTGGAGCGGGAGAGCACGTGCTGTACAATGATCTCTCCGTCCTCCCTGGGTCACCTGAGCTGGTGGAGACCATTTCAGTCCAACATCAGAATATTATCGATGACTTACTGAATCATCTAAGCAGCTGTGTGTCCAACACAGAAGGTCCAGAGAATCTGGACTAGCGCTCACTGTCCACCAAAGGGGCAACTAACTGCAAACTACTCACTCCATTAAGATTTTCTGAGCTGGACTGATTGTTCGAGATGATGAACTTCTTTGGCAGAACAGTCACATATAACCCCATGGCATCAAAACGTTAGCTTTGGAAAAGCAAATATGTCAATGTAACCAACACTGGTTCTACAACAGACAGGAACTATTTAACACTGTTTCCTTTTAAAAATAGCACTGACTCTGAGATTTAAAAAAAAAAAAAAAAGAGTATTTATTATCATTAAAATGTTGAAACATTAACGTATTATTTCCAATTTACTTTGCATTACAGTGCTTAATATTTTTTTTTAAAGATTTTATTTATTTATTTGACAGACAGAGATCACAAGCAGGCAGAGAGGCAGGCAGAGAGAGAGGAGGAAGCAGGCTCCCTGCTGAGCAGAGAGCCCGATGTGGGACTCGATCCCAGGACCCTGAGATCATGACCTGAGCCGAAGGCAGCGGCTTAACCCACTGAGCCACCCAGGCGCCCCGCTTAATATTTTTTTTAATTGTTTTAATGGGTCTATTTTAAGACCAATCCTGAAAGCTGGTGATTTAAGTCCATTTTCTTAGTGTCTAGGAGGAGAAATTTGGAGACAGTAGGTGGTGCTTAACCATCTGACAATGACCTAGGAAACACATAACCTTTAGTGAAAATCTACTTCAGAATGTTTGATCTGGTCCTTTTATTTATAACTAGCTTATCATTTATAATAGAAAATAATTTTGTTTTTCAGGATTTAAAGAGAAGGTATTTAAGAGGAAGTTTAAATATTATGGGTATTCAGTGCTTATTATGTGTATTAAAAAATGAGAGAAAATAACACTTTTTCCTCCCTCCCTACTTTAAAGGACATTTTTATTATGACTATTTGATACATTCCTCAAAATACAAGAGACATACATGTAAATCATGAAGCCATGTTCACAACTGTACAATTAAATGAATACCAGTAAAACTACATTCAATTTAAGAAACAACCCATTGCATCTCCTGTGAGTTTCCTCCCCAAACCATCCCCCAGCTTCACCATCTCAGTGGTAACCACTAACATGGATTTTATGTTTATCATTCCCTTGCTTTTTAAAAATTGTTTTTGAAAACTCACATATATATCTGTAAACAATATGTTGTTTAGTGTTACTTTTTAAGAAGATTTTAAGTAATCTCTACACCCAAAGTGGGGCTCAAACTTAAAATCCTGAGATTAAGAGTCATGTGCTCTAGCGACTGAGCTGGCCAATAGCGCCTGTTTGTTGTTACTTGTATTAGAAGTCTGTAAAAATGGCATCATACAGTGTGTAGTACATTTTTTTCCCTCATTTCTCTTCAATTTCTAATATCCATCCATGTAGTTATATGTTTTTTTGTTTTAAATCAGGAATGAGTATTAATTTTTGCCAAATAGTTTTTTTTTTAGCAGCTATTGAGATGTTTATATAGTTTTTCGATTTTCTATTAATGAAATACTCTTTATTTCTGAGATAACCCAAGTTACTCATGGTTATACATCTTTGAAATTTATTTTGTTTAGGCTTTATTTTTGGGGGGAGAAGAATAAGATTTATTATATAATACTTTGGATAACATGGCTTTGAACTGTGTGGACCCACTTATATGTGGATTTTTTTTTTTAGATAAATACAGCATGGTATTGTAAATGTATTTCTCTTTTTTATGATGTTAATAACATTTTCTTTTCTCGAGCTTACTTTTAGAGTACGGTGTACAACACAGTATATAATAGATATAACATAAAAAAATATATGTTACTCTAGTGAGTATATTATGGGCAAGGCTTCCAGTGAATAGGAGGCTCTTTGCGGTTAAGTCACTGGGGAGTCAAGAGTTATATGTGGATTTCTGACCTAGTGAGGGGGTTGGTGTCCTTAATTCCCACATTGTTGAAGGGTTAACCATATTACTGACTACTTGGTTTTAAAGGATAAATGTGATTTTTAAAACACATAAAATCACAAAAAACAAAGCCTGGTTTATAAGGATGCATGCATATTTAAGGACATATTTGTAAAGCATTCCATTCTTTGGTAATGGCAGCCTAGATAATTTCTATAAACTCTTTCACTCAGAAAAACAAGATTGAATGGAATAACGCATATACTTAAAAACATAAGATCGAAAGTGCTGGAGGAATATCAAGGCAGTAAAGAGTGATGATGCCTTAGAGATTGCTTTTAACAGAACCAAATGGCTATGGGGTATGAAAATTGAAGTTCACACCTTACTCTGTGGGCTTTCTCTTCAGGTCATGCGTGAACCCGAGCCTAGGCTACTGTCTCTGCTTGCATGGGTTGGGCTCTATTTGCCTTCTCCTACCCCAAGTTCATTTTCTCTGTGTCCAGAGAGGCTGGAGTGGGTCAGACTTCAATAGACTGCATCACGTTGGCTAGCAAAACTGAGAAATTGATCCTAAGAAGGAATTCAAATTAGAATTTAAGGGACCTTCGCAGAATATCTACAGATGCAGTAAGTAATTCTCAGACAAGAGAAGAGTATTATAATCTGAATTTATTTTAAGCTTTCTCTCCTTAAACATAGATATGCTGAGCCCATATGAAATATAGGTGCAAATACAAGTATCCGCACACCTAGCGCCGACCAATAAGGAAAATCCTCGTGGAGAGAACTGCCGTAAAAAAGACGAGAGTGGAAATAAATGATGCAGATCTAAAAATACAAAGGCAATTTATACAACCTAAATGTCTCACCAGACTCCTTATAAAATTACTGTTTTATATGAGTACTAGGGAAAATGCAACATCAGCGAGGTCTGAGGGTACCTGTCCAGTTTGCCTTCGTTTCCTCCGAGGTTGTACTGGCGTCCCTCCGCTTCCCAAGAGGATGATCCCAGACTCATTCTTGGTGCTGAACGACAGGTTGATTTCTGTCCCTAAGTCAATGGGCACAGGAGCCAGCTCTACGAAACCAGGCTTGGGAAAGCTGACTGTGTAAACATTCTGTGGGTAAAAGGGAAAAACAGAAGAAAAGATCAGAAATGAAAATTTAAGTTAATTTCTCTGTCTCACTTACCCTCCTCCAGGCATTCAGTGTCACCATGAAATACATTGGGAAAGCATGAAACTCAGTTACATGGAGAGCTTGGGAGCAACTGAAGACATACTTCCAGGTGTAACTGAACTTTCTGAGCAGATTGGGTTGAAATAAAAATTCTGGCCTCTTTTTTATTTTTTTTAAGAGTTATTTATTTGAGAGAGCGCAAGCAAGCAGGGGAAGGGCAGAGGGAGAGGGAGAGAATCCTCAAGCAGGCTTCCCACTGAGCACAGAGCCCAATGCGGGGCTCCATTCCAGAACCCTGAGATCGTGACCTGGACGCTCAACCCACTGAGCCACCCAGATGCCCCTGATCTCTGCTTTTATTTGAGCACTTTTGATTTAAAATACAAACAACTGTCACTGACAGACAACATTTTCTTTTGGTCTAAATCTATCTTTCTAAATCTCTGTGGAAAACACTCTCATAATTCCTTGGATACCATCTATCAACCAATTGTTTATGGAGAGAAAGCAAAACTCATCCCATCTTGAAGCTATGTAGAAGCATATAGCTTTTATCATTCATTCATTCATTCATTCATCTGTTCATTACGCAGGCATTCATTCATTTATTTTTCATAACCTTGCCCTCTTACTCTCTCCTCCCCTCCATATTTAAACAGAATCCTGACAGGCACATTCTTTGGTAAAGTCTTTCTTTCACTGCATATGTAGTAGCTATCTCTCTCAGAAAACAGATCATCTCATCATATTTAATGGCAGGAGGACATTCCATTGCAGGGATGCGCTAGGATTCAGTTAAGCAAGCCCATGTTGCCGGGCATTTTGAGGGCTTCAAATGCTCACTTTAAAAGTCCTGGATTTTGCTTGAGTAAAAAGCAAGGCATCCTCTCACAGAGGACATATCCCCCCCCCCCCCCCAGTCTTCCAGGCCCCGTTAAATGATATAAGTGCTGTAAAATGTATCATCTATTTTCTTTTCCAATTTTCAAATCATAGACTTTTGGATAGTTCAGATAAAACTACTGTGCAGACTTTTCAATATTTATCCACATCATTTCTGCCTCATATTTCAGTTGTAAAATAATTCCTGGTGACTGAAAAGTGCCTTTACAGAATTACCATTTTCACACATACAGGCTATTCATTTTCTGGACAGTTTTCCATCCTCATGCATATATCTTTTGGACATGGATAAAAGTTAGGCTTCAGAAGATTAAAAGTCTCGGTAAAACTTTCTTAAAGAAGCCGGTGTGGATCCTTAGTTTCAGTTCTGTATTTCCCTATTTCTTATCCCCAAGCTTCTCACAGCGGATCTCTATGGCTGATTCTAAATTGAAGATTCTAACTATGAAGACCCTGAATGTTCAGTTTCAGTCTTTACCCCTGATGTCTCAGGGATGGATTCACTTTTTCTATCTCCTCATTCTCCCTTCATTTCCCTGCATTCTACAGGGATTCTTACAGTGATTCCAGTTGGCGAAAACACTAAAATGGATAGTTCTGTCATATCAGGGTAATCTAAAATGTATAAACATGATATATTTAACATTAAAAAAAACCCCAAACTTTTAGGATGCCCATAAACTTCTTCCTAGTATTTCCTGACGACTGTTGGCTCTTACTTATGGACATTTTAAGAGAGTGGAGCTGGACGTGTGTTTCTCTCTCTTGTGAGTCAGCTCCCAGTGAAGAGTCAGGGCAGAGGAATTAAATGGAACTCAGGAGCTGCTTCAGGAACAAAGAAAAGTTACTGAAGATACCTGACAGCAGGGAACTTTGCGGTCCTATCAACGATGTTCTTTGTAGATGGTTCCTAATCCATACCATTTTCAAAGAAAAGGAGGTTTGACTTTCAAACTTTCAAACTAGACAAGATGTTATACACTAATGTTTATGGTGTAAATGGCTATTTGTTATTTGTGTAATGCGGATGTGGAATGTGGTAAAACTGGAAAAAAATTGGAGGCCGCTAATAAAGTTACATGTAAGCCACAAAGATAAAATCAATCTAAAAGAGATGACAGAAATGAGGAAAAAGGAAAAGTAATATTGGAAATGAAGAGAGAACCAGAAGAGAGATTAAATTAAAAATGCATGCTATGGAGTATTACACATGTGGGAAATTGGTTCACAATATTGGGTCTTTATCACACCATTTCCTACATTTATGCGATTTTGGTAATTTATAGAAGTGCTTCAATCTTGCTTTGTTATTTAAGCATAGCTAGGACTAGGATCGGTAGGAATTTAAAATATATTAACAAGGGACTGCTCCCTGTAAGAGTCCCCAAACTAAGCAGATGAAATCAGAGACAAAAGTGTTAGGAAGCCATTAAAAACAAACTAACCTCTAGTGAACATCCTTTGGTAACACCAACGTAATCAGGGCTACTGAGTATATTATATGGAGTTCTTGAAATTTCAATATCCTTGAGGCAGCCAGAATATTTCTTCAAATTTACTTCTGGTCTGTTGAAAAGTTACATGAAAAACAAAAGCAACATTATGAGAGAAATGGCAGTACAGTGTTTGTGACTATGGGACAAAAGCCATATACAGCAAACGGCCACACAGTATACACACATATCTCAAACCATGCACATGGGCACACATGTACCCAGCAAACTCGGCTTCTATTATGTACTGGTTAGATTAAGTGCATGTTACCCCCATCCTGCAGAAAGAATCTTTATATAGTTCTTCCTGCTCTCTTTTTAAATTCTCAGCACAGAATTTAAATTCAAGGTACAGGAATTAACGGATTTCTTAAATGTTTCATATGCGTAATGAAAGGGTTTTTGTTTTTTGTGGGTTTTTTTGGTACCAAAGAGTAGACAATTGTATAGGCAGCATAATAAAACTACATACCAAAAAAAAGTTAAAAACAAAACAAAACAAAACCTTGCTCAAAATTTAGGGGAAAAATCTGGACTCATTTATTTTAAGAAAGTATTTTTGTCATTCAGACTTTTTTAGGGGGACAAGGGGCAGCTGCAGATTAAGATAATATTGTATTTCTCTTTAAAGCTTTTAACTAAAACAAAGCCTAGGAAACATCCTTTTGGATTACACCATCCAGAAAAATACTTCAACGCTGGATTTACAGACTGACCCCAGAGTCCTTATTTTATAGAGGTGCAATAACAAAATGAAGCGACCAAAGGTACAGAACATATATTTTTCCCAATAAGATTGAAAATGGCTTTAATACCCAAATCACATTTGATTGTTTACTTTTTATTCTTTAGTTCTTAGGAAAAGGCAAACACACTAGCACCCAGTAAGTGCTCAATAAACAGTAGCTAGCATAATGTCAGTGATGATAGTTCTTTGGCTAGTTGAGAGTAGTCCTGTCCAAGAGAACTTTCTGTGGAGATGGAAATATTCCCTTCTGCATTCTCCAAATTAGTAGTTACTAGTCACATGTGGTTATTGGCACTTGAAATGAAGCTTATGCCAATGAGAAGCTGAACACTGTTATTTAATTGTATTTAATTGAAACTGAACACTGTGGCTGATGGCTACCCTATTGAATAATAGTACAAGTCTATTGGGTTAAAAAATAATACTTTTTTTTTCTGTTAATAAGCATCTATAAAACCCGTCCAACCAACATAAAGATAATTATTTGGATAATGATTAATTGTCTCCTCATGATCCCATGATGACAGGATTCCCTTTTTTTGCCTCAATATAGAACACAGGGCAAGAGGAAAAACAGGTGAGAAAGGAACTCAAACCCTGGCAAGTGTAGCAGGTGATTTATGTCAAGCCAGGTATCTGTTCTGCTTCTTTTTTCTGTCTCTGGAACTGCTTCATTTTCTTGGATCATTTCCCTTTATTCCCAAGGTCTTCTCCTTCTGCTCAGTCAGTTGGTTGTTATGAAGAAGATACCCAGGTGGAGGGTGAGTGAGGATCTTGCTTAGAATCTTATTTATAAAGTGAAAGGATTGGGTGAATTTCATTCTAAGTGTTCATTCTCCTCTAGAGGATGAGCGATTTATTACCATTTTTTCCAGAGGTCTTATCAATAAAGTAAGTCACTTCTCAAAGTTCTGTACTCCACTGTTGCATGGACATACAAGGAACTGTTTCAAAACATGATGATTTAGCGGCTCGATGCTAGGAAAAGCACAGGGGATAAGCAATCACATATGGAGATCAGCCTCCTAATGGTAACCACAGGCCTGTTTCCTCTGTTTGCCTACAAAGTGACACAGTGTCACTCCAGAGTTTTATATTCTTTTATATTTATATATACATTTATATTCTTCCACTGAAAGCCAGCCTTTGCCTTGGAGCCATCTTAGCAAACAGCAGGACTGGGCTCATTGCTACAAGGTGATAGAACAACTTGGATTATTTTTTTGTATATACTTTCATTTCTGAATATTCTATGTTCTGGTATTAGAAGTCTGGCCTTTGCTTGAAAAGTTTCTTGGATAAGTTCAGCTGTATTAGCTCCTTTCCAGAAGGATGACATAGTTAGGCTCTGAAATACCAAAGCACCAGGCTCTAGCCAGAATGTCATCCCTGCACATCTCTGGGGTTTGATCAGCCGCTTACAGAGGCCTGCTATTCATAACTTTCATGTTAATGCTTTGCTGCAAACAGAAATTACAATGCTCCTGGGAAGCTGGGGAGCCTATCCACAAATCTCTTCACCATTAAGGCAAACACTTGTTTTAGGCACAATAGTTCCAGAGGTTCCTTTTTATCTGACTTCATAGCTCATTCTAAATAAACACAACGATAGATAAGCAGCTTTGCAAAGTGATGCAAGGACCCTGTAAACGTGTGCGTATTTGCAGGCTGGCAAAAAGCAGCAAGGCAGTGGTGAGCATTTGGGAGCACAGGCTGGTAGTTCAGCAGAAAGCATGGGGCTACAGAGATCGGGGTCCAGGATTCAACCCATCAGGATACTTTGTTCTGTTCCACGGAACTACGCTGTGCCCCTAAACCTGACCAGCTGCCCTTTGCGTGTGTGCTGTTGCATATTGGCGCCAGGGGGGCACTGTGCGCGGGCCACTGAGAAAAGCAGAGCGAAATCTGTCCTCGTGGCTGTGGCTGGTGAAACAAGTGTAATTGCAGCTCAGTTGGTGGTGGGTGAGCAGCAGCATCTTTGTAAGTAAAGGACAGCATGAGGACTCTCAGAATGCATTACTTGCTCATGAAATGTACTAGGAATGAAGCTGCACAGGTGTTGCTCTTCTTCTCCACTGCTTTTATCTAAGAAGCCACATTTACCCAACCCATGCACTTGAGGAAGGCATGCATAATTTAAATTTTACCTTGCTTTCATACTAGGTCAAAGGGGAGAGAAAAACAAAACAAAACAAAACACAATTTAATCATAATTGCATTTTTGTTTAGTAAAACAATAAATTTTAATCATAAGTCTTTTAAAAAAATATCTCACAGGGGAGAATTAAAAGGGAATGTAACAAAATCAACAGAACAGAAGATAGACATAGGCCCTTGATCATAGTGAAATGAGAATCCAATGACCATTATCCATACTATTCTCTTGGGAAAATTTTCATTTTGAAAAACACTAATTTTAATTTTCGTTTTGAAAAACACTAATTTTAATCTAGTTTATGAATGAGAAAATGCACATGTTGCTATGCCGTAGTATTCTTGAGTAGCTGATGAGCATTGCCTCTCAAGGAGCTTAAACGTAATAGATATAAAAACAATTTCTGTTTGCCTCATCTTTTGAACTTCACCATATTAAGATCATGTTTGTGGGCAAAATAACAGCAAACTATGAATACGTGGCTCTTTGCTTAATCACAGATATATGTGTAAAGACTCTATTGGAATAATGTGCCATGCCATAGAAATATTATAAAATGCTGAACTATGCAAGTAAAAACATCTTAGTGACAGACTCATTAGCTAAGTAGTCTGAAAACCAATACATAAACCCACCTCCACGTAGTCAACATACACACCTTTATAGATAATTCCTAAATATCACCTTATGGTAATTAAAACCAAGTCATCACTAGAATACATAAAGCAATACCTTGATAGCTTTATTTTGGCTATATTTAATTCACTTATAGGGAATTTACTTAATGATATTGCAAAATAGATCTTAGACTTAAGGCACTGTTGGATCCCTCCGATGGGCACAGAATAAATGTTCAACAAACACTTGTTGACTGAATACATAGATTTTTGAGCAATCACTATGTCACTATTCAAATATATTTGCTCTGCAATGATTTTTCCAACCAGACACTTTAAGTTTACATTCCTAGTACGTTATAGTGTGGATGAATGTAGAATCAGTTTATCTACCTCATGAAGCTTATTAATGTAAACCTGGAAAGACTGGTAATTAGTTGCCTGGTCTATGGGTTTAGGGACAGGGAGAAGAGTAAAACTGTTTGTATGCTAGCTGTCATAAAATGAGGTTAAAATTCCTCTGCTCATTTGGAAAATAGGAGAACCACCAAGTATGCTAGCTGTCATAAAATGAGGTTAAAATTCCTCCACTCATTTGGAAAATAGGAAAACTGACTACCATACTTCTCAATTATTATGACATTCCCTCCAATTGTGGTGTGTCTTTTTAGAGTAGAAACACCAAGATAGGATTTTTCTAACCACTAAAAACAAACTAACTAAACTAAACAAAAACTTAAAACATGGTAGTCTGTATTTGCAGCAAATTCTTACTCATATCAATTCATTCCATTCTAGTTAAATTCAATTAACATTTATTGAGCATCAAGTGCTTTATAACTTTTATTTCTTATGAGATGTTTTACAACAAGCTGTAAATTAATACAAATACCAGATGAAACATTTTCTGAGATTTTTTAGTTACTTACATTTATTTTTTGAATTAAACTATGAGTTAATTTTATCTCCCCATCCTGCTATCTATAAAACATATGTGAAATTAAAAAAAAATGTTGGCATGGGTGCGAGAATACCTAATATAGCCTTAGCATTAGGCATATGGGAAAGCTCCAACATACCATTAGCATGTTAATGCTCAGCAATAAAATAGGTTATACTCACAGTATCCTGGAACACTGACTGATTTTTAGAACACTAAGTAGTGTCAGTGTGCCATTACCTCCAGCGACTGTGCAAAGAGAATGACAATTACAAGATGCACATTCAACTCTAGTTTCCACCTTTAATTACTTTTATAATTCTTTTCATCAGGTGACTATGAGGGAAACAGTGATTTCCATCCATCTCTTCAACAAAAATATCAAATTAATCCTTGGGATTCTAAATCCTGGTGTTGTTCTAACATGTAACATGATTTTTTTTTAATTAAGCCTTTCTTCAACTAAAGGTTATGTGACATTCCTGCTGTAATTAAACTTCAGAACTCTGGTGAGCAGAGTGGCCATTTAATTAAAACTTAATCCTGAGCTCTAAATATACACTAAATTACCTCAAGTTTCTCAGTGTTGGCAGACCACCAAAATATATTTTGTCATCTGCTTTCAAGTCAAGACCAAAGTTGTTTCCAGAAGATGAAGTTGCTATGTTCTCCTCCTGGTTAGAATCTATATCTACAATTGATATGTTGGCTGTAAAAGAAAGAAAATGCTTACTTGAGAAAGACCAACCACATCTGTATAATCACTGTTACTTCAAGATAAATTTATTTTCATTCTCAAATTGACATGGATGTTTTCAAGCATCTGTACTATACACATCTGTTTAATAGCTGCAGAAACAATGACATTGATAAAATAAATTATTAAACTAGCCACAAAAAGGGCATAAAAATAACAGTCAGGCAAAGGAAAGAAGAGAGGCATTTCCTTGTTTAAACTGTTTTGTTCAGAAAGCAGAAAGGAAGCCCTTATCTCATTGATTTTCTCCCCTTCATTTTTAAGAGTCAGGCTAGGCTCTTTCTGAACTATGTGCTTTCTCAGCATAATATTTGCTTAGGCCCAGCCTTTAACTGCTTTATATATTTTGGACCCTCGATGAATATTGAGGCATCAGTTCATTAACATGACAGATTTGGTCTCTAAATCTTTGCCTGGTATTGGATCTGAATTAGCAAGGGTCTGAAAATGGCTATTTGAACCAGTGTATTATGAGGGTATTTCTAAATGTTTATTCTTTGGAACACTAGATTCCTGGATGTTACTGGTTCAAATAAATATGATAAACATTGGGTGAGGCAAAATTAAATATGTATTTTAATTTTAAGACTAGCCAGATCTTTCAACATACCAATATTCAATGTAATGCTCCAACAGGGGGATATAGAGCAATAAGTATTTCCCAAATTTATTTGACCATGGAGCATTATTTTTCCCCTTTATTAACACATCATCTTTTAGAATAGTGTTCTTTGAAAGACAAAGAAAAATATCAAACTCTAAAATTCCACTGTAATCTGTAGAAAGTATCTTCAATAAAATCAAACATAATTATCTTATTAATAAATGATCAAAATAAAATACCAAACCAATGAATACCTCAAATCCTCAAAGTAGAGCTTTGTAAAAACAAACAACAAAAAAAAGTTGTTAAATAATTGTCCAATTAAAAAATACTCAGCAAGTCAAGATTTAAAAATTTAATTACTTTAATACTTATATTAATTTTATATGCACATATGTTTTTGATCAGACCAGTGGCTAAAATTAAAAAAAAATTATAAAACCATTTTTAAGACTTTTTCAACATACTCCTTTTTATCCAGATCAGCAAAGAAGTTTTCATATGGAGCTGTTGAGTGGAACATGAAAATAGCCTCTTTCTACAGATCTGGTGCATATTTTAATGGCGTCTGTGAAAATGAGATTCTGCTCTCTATCACAGGCAAGCCAGTGACTGGAGGTAGTTCTCTCCCTTTTCCCTGAGTGAATATATGCATTTTTAGAAACCATTCTAAGAAAAACTGATTAAAGAGCAGAAATACCTTGAATTGAAACTCACTGGCCCAAGTGTTAGCTCCAGCAGAGAGACACAGGATGGCATATTTTTACTGAGTTAACTGTTGACTCTCTCCTTCGAGAGCAACGAAGTGGGTTCTGCTGTGAAATGCTAACAGTTGCTCTTATTTCCTGCCCTATTTCTTCCCCTTACAGAATAGCTGTTCACATTTCAGAGTTGATGAGCTCAGACATCATTTATGGGTAAGCAGGGAAATAAGGGTTTTATTAAATACTAGACAAAGAGTAGGGTCTTAGCAAGTATTTTCTAATCAATGCTGAGTTGTCGTAAGTGAATTGTGACTTTGGTAATTCCTTTTTATTCTCTCAGCTCAGTGAAAATCGAATGATCGTTCTCCATCTTGTGTCCATATTGGTGCACTTGAGGGATACGGTGCACCCACGTGGTGGCCATCGATCTACTGACTGACTGTCTGGGAAGATGCCCAATGCCCCCGATGGAATGTTTCTGAATTTCCAGGGACAGTGCTTCTATAACGCCCCTAAGAACAACTCATATAAAACAACTAACCTGGGCACTAAAAAGGAGGAAGGGTCGCATGGCTGGAGGCTTATTTGAATTCCTATCCTATTGCTCCAAGCAACTAATCTTGCTCAAATCTGCAGGGACCTCCCCACATCCAAACCCAGTGGGGTCTTTTGGTCTTTATCTTCATCCCTGCTATGCAGTATTTGATATTGTTCACAATTCCTTCCTTCAGGAAATGTCCTCTTTTGGCTTCCATAATGCCAGGCTCTCTGGCTTCTTGTACCTTTCCAGCCTCATTCTCAATTTCCTTCTCTGTGACTAATGTCCTTGAACACTTCTGAAGTGTTCTATTCCCTAATGTGTCTTCATTTGGCCACTTGCCGAGTTTTAGCCATCCAGGTAACCTCCATTTTATATCTACTTACTATATGTTGTCAATTCAGAAATATATATGCCTGGACCTGACTTTTGCTTAGAAACCCACATTCTACAGATGAGAAAGCATCATCTGTATACCTTCTCAGTACTTCAAACTAAACATATTCTAGGTCAAAATGATTATCTTTCTACTCCCGAATCCATATGATTTATTTGGTGACAATATGACGCCCACCCAGACTCCTACATTAGAGACTCATCCTGCCTGTCCCCTCACCATTCCACATTTAATCAGTCAACCGCACTAATTTCATCTCCTAACTAACACTGATATCTACCCTATTTTTAAAAGGTTTTATCAAACTGTGATTGACATACTATAAGTTGCTTATGTTTAAAGTATATAATTTAATGAATTTTTAGATATGTATACATCCATGAGACCAGCACCATAGTCAAAATACTAAACCTATGCATCATCCCAAAAGTCTTCTAATTCTTGTCATCCCTCCTTCCTGTGCCTCCCTACATAACCTCATCCTCTGTAGCCTCCATCTGCTTTCTGTGAATCTTGGTTCATTTATGTTTTCTATATACTTGACATAAAGGTATTCCTTTACGTCTGCCTTCTTTGGCTAAGATTTTTTTTGCTAGTCATCCATGTTGTGTACATATTAAGAGCTCATTAATTTTTATTGCTAAATAATATTTCATTGTGACAACATATAATCTATCTACTAACCTGTTAATTGATGTTTTAGTTACTTCGTTGTTTTTTTGAATGTCATGAATAAAGACGCTGTGGACATCCTGGTACAAATCTTTGTATCGATAGATGCTTCATGTGTCTTGGGTGAATGCTTACAAGTGGAATGGCTGGTTCATACATATATTTAACCTATTAAGAAACTGCTAACCTATTTTCCAGTGTGGCTATACATTTTCCATCCTCATCAGCAGAGTGTAAGAATTCCATTTGCTCCATATACTTGCCAGCCCTGGGTATGTTCAGTCTTTTTAACTGTTGGCATTTTAGTAACTGTATGGTGGTATCACCTTGTGGATTTATTCTGGCATTTCCCTAGTGTCAAAGCCCATTATAACTCTTATTTCAAGCCATCATTCATCTCCTGCTTGGACTATTCTTGAACCTAACTGGTCAATCTGCCTTCGGTTTGATCTTCTGAAAATTTAGCTTCCTCGTTTCTCCTTTTTCTGATTATTTCTTTACAGCCTCCTTTGTGGGATCTACCTTTACTATACCCCTTCAATACTGCTGTTTGCTGCAGGGCTTTGGATCACCTCGCTCTAGAAATGACTGCTTGGTTCTTCTCATCTCTATTCAGCTCGAACTACTAATGGCATGATAATGATTCTGAACTGTCCATCTCTCCTACACCTCTGCTAAACCTCAGGTATACACAACTGATCGCCTGCCAATTACACAGCTTGCCTATGCTGCTAAAGATATTAAGGGTGCTTTACTACAATATGTCCAAAATAGAACTCAGCATCTTTTCCAGAATACATATTCTGTTCTTTTTTATTTTCAATACCATGTGATTACACTAAAATATTTTTGTTATTTAAGGAAAGGAAGGAATTATTCTTGACATCCCCATTTAAAACATTTGTCCTCCACACTGAATATATCACAAAGCTCTTTGATTGTAAAATGCTTAATGTCTTTCCATTCTACTCTTTATTCTCCATTCTCATGGTTTCCTTCTCCTCACTCTTCACTTGGTTTACTACAGACTGCAGTAACCCTTGAAATTGTCATAAATCTACCTTCCAAGGTTTTCTGAGGAAACTTTACTAAAGTACCAATCTGATCTTGTCACATCCTTGATTAAAACTGTTAGTAGTTCCCCACAGGCTTCAGGATAAAGTTGAAACTTATTAGCTAAGTTCACAAGACCCCTTATGAACTGGCCTCTATTATCTTTAGTCTCATTCAATAATTCTTTTGACAACATTCATCCTGTTAGGCTATGGATTTACTTGTAGTAACTATAGAGGCCAGGGGAAGGCTACCCCAAGATGGACCACTCTGACATGAAGATTAGTTTGAGTTAAAAATCAGTCAAAACCATTTGCGATGACATGGATGGAGCTAGTGAGGATTATGCTTAAGCTAAATGAGTCTGTCAGAGAAAGACAAATACCATATGATTTCACTCACATGTGGAATTCAAGAAACGAATGAACATGGCAGGGAGGGGGAAAGACACAAACCAAGAAATAAACTCTTAACTATACAGAACAATCTGATGGTTACTAGAGGGGAAGTGGTGGAGGGATGGGTTAAATAAATGATGGGTATTAAGGAGGGCACTTGCTGTGATGAGCCCCGGGGTATTGATGTAAGTGATAAATTACTAAGTTCTACACCTGAAACTAATAAATATAAATAACTGTATGTTAAATAGCTGGAATTTAAAAAAAACTTGTAAGGAAAAAAAAAAGCCATCAAAATCCAGTATTGGGTATGGAAAGAACCTAGATGTCCACCACCAACAGATGAATATATAAAGAAGATGTTTTATACACACACACACACACACACACACACACACACACACACTGGAATACTATGCAGCCATCAAAAGAAATGAAATCTTGCCATTTGCGAATATGTGGATGAACTAGAGGGTATTATGCTGAGTGAAATAAGTCAATCAGAGAAAGACAATTATCATATGATCTCCCTGATATAAGGAAATTGAGAGGCAATGTTGGGGGGGTTGGGGGGTAGAAAGGAATAAATGAAACAAGATGGGATCAGGAGGGAGACAAACCATAAGAGACTCTTAATCTCATGAAACAAACTGAGGGTTGCCGGGGGTTGGGGGGTTGGGAGAGGATAGTTGGGTTATGGACACTGTGGAGGGTATGTGCTATGGTGAGTGATGTGAAGAGTGTAAACCTGGCGATTCACAGATCTGTACCCCTGGGGCTAATAATATGTTATATGTTAATAAAAAAACTAAAAAGTTATAAAACAAACAAACAAAAAAACCCCAGTATTGGGGAAGAGCCCTTTTACGTTCCCAGCCAATGCCTAAAAAGAATTTAGGTAGAGGACCTGCCCTAGGAAGAGCACTATCACCATAGATAACAGATAACTACAGTATATTGTGAACAATGGTAGACTGGGAAAAACTTAGCAAGGCCTGTTTGACCAAAGCCCCTTTGTCCATTGAATGGCTCAACCAACATTTATTTACCAAACATTTATCCTCTTTTGTTGTTTTTATCTTCCTACAAATTGCATTCTTCCCTTTGAAGTCCCAGACCACTACCCTCTTCTTAGCTCAGAATGACCTATATACCTCATTTTGTGTGACTGTCTTTTGAATTTCCGTGTGTGTGTGTATTCCCTGCCTGCACAAAATTAAATTTGATTTTGTTCTGTTCATCTATCTCATGTCAATTTGATTCTGAATCAGGTTAGAAGGACCCAGAAAAGGATGAGAAATTCTCACACCTCAGCATGAATTAAAGCATTTCCCAAAGTGTGTTCAGCAGAATGCTGGTCTTGCAGGAAGAGAGAGATTTTGGAGACTGTAAAGTTTGGGAAATGTTTGGTCAAATGGAGTTAAACGTTCTTCTTAACTATTCTGTAGAGCATTTCCCAGGCAAACCTGCCTGTGTCTCCCTTATGTGGCAACAATGTATAAGGCAGTACTCAGCTTTTATAAGCGCTAACTGGTTTTTGTTAAAGTGGGAAGAGTTTCTCCAAGCCTCCACGTTCCAAGGAAGATCAATTGGAAAATGACGGATGATGTTCTCTGAGGCCTCCTGGCTTTCACACAACTTTCAGCCCCTTCAAAAGTTCAAACGTGCTGTCCATCCAGTGAAGCCCTCAACTCTTGCTTGTGCCTCAGGGCCTTTCCTCAGGGAGCTGAACTCTGGGTGTGACTTCAACATCTGTGTCCTGAGATTCCTAGCCTACTGTACCCATTCTGACATGGCCATTTGCTTTCTATCCTCTCACCATTGAGTTATGTACTTATCTATCTCCCCAGTAGATGACACGTTCCTTGAAGGGAATGACTTGTCACAGACCTCACTCAGGTGTGGTGCAATAGTAGGTGGGTGTTTACTGGCTAATTGTTAAATGCAGAAAGGGACCGGTGGTGCAATGTTAAACTGAAATTCTCATGAGATGTCACACTGGTCTGGTCAAAACTAATTAGGTTTAATTTTATAAACAGAAGGATCAAATTTCATTTGCAGATACTGGTAATGGTATAGTGTACAGAATTAGGGGAATTATACTGAAATAACAGTAGCAGCACACTAAGACCTAACAGATTTGGATTTCTGCCTTGGTTATGAGAGCTGACACACATACGTTTTTGACCTCATGTAAGTTAGAGCCTATGTTTCCTTTTCTCTAACACCAGAACAAAATACCTGCTTATATCAGCAAATGAAGTAATGTTTGTGAGTATATTTTAATGAGTTCCTGGACTGTAAAAATGTTACATTATTTTTATCCAATTCCTTACTTGCACACATAAAAAAGTTTGGCATTTTTTTTAAAAAGCAAAGACCTAGTTGCTGCGTTACCACCCCTACAAATTCGATGAGTGGGCCATTCTAAAGGCGACATCTTGGTAAAACAAGATGGAAAGCAAAGCACACAACCTTTTCAAACCTAGTACAGGATATAATTTTACAAGTTGTAGGACAGTTTTATGCTTTCAAATTAAGCTCTCAGTTTCTAAAGAAAATGACAGAGAACCATTCTGCTCTTCAATCAGTCATGTGTAACCCAAGTCACCTATAATCTAAGCTAAAGAAATGATGGGATCCATTTTTCGCAGAATTCGTGAGTACCTAAATTACAGACAAGGTCCTCCTCATGATTAGGTACACAGAGTGTTGGATAGCATGATTAAGGTTCACAGCGCACTATTCCTATAGAAACTCACCTTGTTTCTGAATTCTTGACAGAGTGAAGGATTTCCACTTCCCATCATTATGGTTTTGCTTGCTGACAATGGAAGCCATTCCTGAGCCCAGATCATAGCTGACTTTTACATGCCCATCAGTGAGCTCCACACTCATGAAATCTTTCTATTAATAGAGTAAAAACATACCAGTGATTCAATACACAGAGAAATATGGGTATTTACTTTTTGTGTGTGTGGTTTATAGCAGGGCCTTATTGCTAAGTTACTGAATATGCTGATCCATAAATGACATCCATTTTGGAAACAGAATTGGTGTTACTACTTTGTGAATGTTTATGGGTATGACATTATAGTGCAAATTGTCACAGCCACATTACTAGGATATATCTTTATACAACAGGAGAATAAAGGAGGTTCCTTTAAAAACATATTAAGTCAACTAAAAGGTACATTCTCTGGAAGAATTTACTAAGAAATATTGACCTGGAAAAAACAATGAGGATATTTAGAACCATCTTTCAACTTAAGTCTTTAGAGGAAGACTAAGGGAGTAGTTTTGCTGCTGCATGATTCCATACTGAAGGAAACTCTACTGGGTGCTTCTCTTAAAGGATTATATGGGGAGCTGCACTGAAAATAAATAATAATTAAATTGCATCTGTAATTGAATTTATCAATTTTCATTGCATCACCTACTCTTGGCTATCACACAGCATCCTAGAATCCTCTTAATAATAATTGATAATTTAACAATAACTGATAATTGTACTAGAATCCTATGGAAAAGAGGCAAACATTTTTAATTATGGAAGATCAGCCATGTATGTCTTTACCAGGTCTCGTGTGGCAAGGTACATAAGGAGAGCACTTGAAGAAAATGTCCTGAACTTGAACATGACAGTTGAGATGTTGGGGTACCAGCGAATGGGGCGGCTGACCAATGCGTACCCTTCTCCATCAAACTGAATAGTCCCTTCACTATCTTCTACCTGAGGACTGAAGAGAGACATTTCACATGAACCAATGTCTGCTTTATCCATCAATACTAAACACATCACATTATCTTCTGAGATTTGATTGTGAGCTGTTAGAGGACAGGAACTATCCCAAATAGTTCTTCCATCCTTCCATTTCTCTCTGCCATCATTCTAGACCAAGTAGCAATCATCTCTTACCTGGATTTATTTGATGTTCAATAACTAAGTCACTGATGTTTTAAATGCTTTATATTCTACCAAAATACTTGATGGGTAGTTACTCTGGTATTTAAGTATGCCTTAGTGGTGTGAAGTGGTGGGGTTTTGGATGGACTGAGACTGTCTTATTACATTTCGCATATACATAACATAATGAGGGGGG
This sequence comes from Mustela lutreola, assembly GCF_030435805.1. Taxonomy (NCBI): domain Eukaryota; kingdom Metazoa; phylum Chordata; class Mammalia; order Carnivora; family Mustelidae; genus Mustela; species Mustela lutreola. The sequence continues at coordinate 71,665,100 of NC_081295.1, forward strand.
CTTGGGTGCAATGAGTGAAGGTGGTCAAAAGATACAAACTTCGAGTTATAGGGATAAAAACAAAACAAAAAAACACCTAAGTGGAATAAAGATCCCTACCCCCTGATTACTTGCTGTTCAATAGATTTTTCTGGGACAAATTAGATTATGACAATAAAGGATGCCTTTATCTGTTTCAGTGGTTATCTATTGTTCTTTAATAGATTGGAAGCTCTATAAGACCCACTAGAGATTATGAGCCAGGGTCTATGTCAGGCACAAACTCAGCACAAGGAGGGCACATGGCTCATAATAGATTATGGTTACATAGAATGAAGGAGATTTTAGTATAGTAGATTGCCTCACAGAGACTGTATGTTCAATCAGTGTTGGTTGAATAAGAACTATCTAAGAAAAATCTTGAAAAATAACATTTAAGAACATTTCTTTTTCAAATGCAGTTACCTATGATCTATCAATCAATCTACACAATGATGTAATTACAGAATAAGTCTCAAATTGTGGAGAGTTTTTAAAACTTTAAAAATCTGAATGTTAGCATATATTTGAATCTCTGAAATTGGAGTGTTATGTTAAGGGTAGAGAGGAGATATGGAGAAATATTATAACAATGTCTTTGTAAGATAACAAGAGCCTAGAATATCATTTGCGTGATATCTTTGCTAAATGAGAAAAATGACAGTGTATGAACATTAACAGGTTCATGAAGGAAAAACTGTTCCACATCTTAGACAAGTTGGCTTTCTCTCTGTTCCTGGATCAGAGAGAAATAAAACTGAAGACAAAAAAAGAAGGGAAGAGTCTTATTTTACATCACGCATGGTCAGATCTTTGTAATTTTAAGTTATATATAATTTGGAATAAGATCAGATGATGTCAGAATATTTTTCTAACATATTAAACTTAAAAAATGTTTTTCAATATTCCTGCAAAGTGCTAACTGAAAGTTTGAGGAACTAAATCAGGCTATTAACTGTATAACTGGTAGTGAGTAAAGTGACTATGATTTGGCCTTTCTTCATTATTATGATAAATCCATTAATTTCTGGGTCACTTCATTAGAGAGAAGATAATGTTGTGTAGAGTCTACTAAGGAGAAGTTCTCAAATACTAAGGTTTTGCATTATATGCTGTCACACTATCATTGACAGCCCTGAAGATGGTTGTGGAAGTCACTGTTGAGAGTTTTCTGGATGCTTTGACCCAATGCACTATTACTTTTAATTTATTTTAATTTTAATTTTTTTAAAGACTTAAATTATTTGAGAGAAAGAGAGAGAGAATGAGAGGGAAGAGTGCCAGAGGGAGAAGTAGATTCCCTGCTGAGCAGGAGCCTGATAAGGACTTGATCCTGGGACTCCAAGATCATGACCTGAGCCAAAGAAATTGCTTAACCAATTGAGCCACGCAGGCACCCCTGTTATTTATAATTTAAACAAACCAAAAAACACAAAATCTCACCACACAATTGTTTTGGTATAAGAATTCTGGGATGTTTATAACTTGATGTCTTTATGTCCTTAATCTGTTAATTCCTTCAACATGAATAAAAGAATAGCCAAGTAGATGGCAGGTACCCTGAGGTCTGATGTGGAATCTCACTGAGACCCTGCTGCAAGCCACCTAGCCTTTTGGGTGTCACCTTGAGATAAAAGAGTTAGATCCATGAATGATTGCTATGGCCTATTCCTACTTCAGCCCTTTATAAAATTCTTCTTTTCAAGCAAAAGGCAAATTTTCAGGGAAGGGTTTTGTGCTGGGACCAGCTAAATACACAGGTGTTAGATCAGTCTACTTCCCTTAACTCATTGGCCAAACCCAAGTACATCTGGATTTAACTTGGTGACTTTGAGATATGGAAAAAAAAATTACTTCTTCCAGGTGTAGTTTATAATATCTCAACTTCTAACATTATATTAGAGTGTTCTTATTCATGTTTGAATACATTTGCCAATATACATTTATAATTTTTATAATTAACATTTGCCAAAATTGCCTTTTGTTTCTCTTTTGAAACTTGATGTCTGGTCAAGTTATTAAGGATTAATTATGTTATTTGGAACAGCCACACTCTTCCACATGTAGCTTGTTAACTACTGAGCTAGATGGATATTGGGGTTTATGTAGTACATTTCATCATTGTTTCAATGTTGAGCTAAATACATTAAACTTGCAACAATTTTTTTTCTATTTTAATTTTAATGTGATTTTTAGAAGTTTAAGAAAAAATAAGATATACTTCTTTTTTATTGTCCTGGCAGATAACTCTTTTTAAAGCATAACAACAATTCTGTCCTTTATTCTGATTGCTGAATAACTGCAAATTTCTAAAATGGACAGTCTAAGATCTACATGTTCTTAGTCTATGTCTTACAATCTTCTCTTTTACGTCCCCCACATATAGTCATTTCTGCTCTAAAACTGGAATGATGGGTCTTTATGTAACAATGTGCTATGTGTTCTCTTGAACACCACCTAACAAACACCAGGAGTTCTATAAAAATTATTCCTATACATATATACCAAGGCTTATGGGAAAACAGTGTTGGTGGTGGTCACTCAAAACTTATGCAACTTTATAATCAGAGCACTCACAAAAACAATTATAGTCTTGGTCAAAATAGCAGCATAATTTAAAAAGATATGCTATAAAATTTAAATTAAAGAATTTTTTCAGTAAATATAGAACTTTACCTTCAAAGGTATAGGTGAAGGTAACTTGATAGCAAGGAGGTTAAGGAAGGGTTGACAGTGCTGAGTGACAGAGGTGGTAAAATGCACAATGTCTGGGGGAGAACTGAGCAATGAACTTCTAAGACAAGGAACTTGTCCAAACCAAGGGCAAGTTCATGGATGAAGAGGCAGTGTGTGCAGGCTTGAGCTTGGTATACTCAGTTATGTCAGTAGACTTTACAATCAGGTGCCTTTGTTCAGTGGTGCAAAACCTTTACACACTGCAAAGAACTATATAAAAACCGACCTGACTTCCATACCTACTGACATCATTCTCCCCTTCGCCAATCCTGCCCAAGTGAACTCACCTCTATGAAGCAGAACAGATTTTACTTGTCCCTTTCTAAAATACTCTGGCTTTCTAGCCTTCTTACCTTTGCTCTCACTGGTCCCTGGGACTAGAATTCCCTTCACCTTTTATCTGCTAGCCCCTCCTTTGGAGTCTTACTCCATGGTAACGTCCACCTCAAAAGCTACCTCCTATATGAAGCGGATCTAACCCTATGTGAATAATCATAGTATACTGAGAGTGCCTTTTTTTCCCCTAAGATTTTACTTATTTAGTTGGCAGAGAGAGACACAGTGAAAGAGAGAATATAAGCAGGTGGAGTGGGAGAGGGAGAAGCAGGCTTCTCAATCCCAGGACGCTGGGATCATGACCTGAGCAGAAGGCAGACGCTTAACCACTAAGTCACCCAGGCACCCTTGAGAGTGTCTTTTTTAAAGGGATTTTTAATTTTCCCTTGTATTTTAACTATTTTAGGGTTTGTTTTTTTCTCTCTGTAAATTACTTGATTGCTAGCCCTGGACTGTATTTATCTCTGTATCAGGAAGTCCTAGGTGTGAATCTCTGACACCTGAAAAACATCCTACAAATGTGTGCATGTGTGTGTGTGCGCACACATATATGCTATTATAATTATATTAATTCATATGATACTCTAGATACTAAGGTATAAGATCTGTGCAGAATTTATAATTAGCCTGTGATAGACCTAATACATTATATGCACTGCTGAGTGGACATTTAAATCCTTAGATATTTTGTTCATGATAAGTTTTTGAAAATCCTTTTTATGAATTTACCAAATAAATATTGAGGGAAAAGTTGGCATTAATTTCTGAGTAGGGGGATATTAATGTGAATGAACTTCATTGTCCTTGTTGTATTGAAAACATTTTATAGAAAACATTCCATATTAGATTTTGTTGAAGATTATTCACCAAACCTCTCTAAACTATGAATGGGTTAGGCTTTTAAACTGTCCTCAATGCTGCATTGAGAAGTCCATGATGACAGAAGTAAAGTGTTGGAAGTTAAACTGGAAGTAAAGTGTTCTCTGCAACCTTGATGGGGAATCTGGGGCCCTGGCAATGTGCATGTGCTCTTTAAATTGGAAATAAAAAATATGACCCATGTAGCATCTAATGATTTGGAGTTGCTAGGTGTGTCTATTAAGCATTCAGATATTTAATTTAAATTTTAGAGTTTTAATAGGCTTGGTTGATTAGCTGGGCTCAAGTTTTTTTATGCTGAGAAACCTTTCCCTTCTAGCTAATTGTATTATATCCTCTCTTCAGGTTGGTCTGCTTGTTAAGTATTTTAGATTGCTAAACTCTAACCTGTAGGTAGTAATTGATGATGTGTATTAGGGCCCTTTCTCCTGGCCTATCTTGGTCCCTTCTTATCCTTCTCCACTTAAGCAGGATCTTTGAGTCCAGTGGGTTTCCCCCTGAAACCCTGCCAAGACCCTATGTGGCATTTGGAAAATTCCGTCGGAGATAAAACTTGCTCTAGGCTTCTATATTTTTTAATAAACATAAATGGAGTGAATCCAGGCTCCGTGATACCTGAAGGTTAATCAGTTCAAGGAAAACTCTCTTTAAGAAAAAAAGAAATTATGATGACAGCAGAGCTACAGCCATGAAAGACCTCCTGGTTCTGGATATGGAGGGAAATTGGGATGGAAAGAGAGCGTAGTTTCAACTGATTGAGTAGAAAATACCTTTCCTTGAAGATCTTACAGAAACACTGAAACTACTGCCAGGGTACCTCCCAGGGCCTTGGAAAGTTCCTGTACAAATGGGTGAAAGGATCTGACCTTTTATCAACTTCATGGTAGATCACCCCCCAGACATAGTCCCATCCTTTCCACTCCAGACCATCCGCACGATAATAGAATATTGCACAACAAAATTAAAGATTTTGTGAGGCACAGGCCAGACCTTAGGGGAGTTCTCATTTCAGCTCACCTGACAGTACATCCTTTGCAGTCACCTTCTTTTTCTCGGAAATTCCACAAGCCTATAGGTTTGCTGTCGAAGTACGTTTCTCCCATACAGCCCGTGAACGTAATCACGCGTACGGCGTCTGCCTTCTGCAGAGAGAAACGTGGTATTTGTTAGAATTTACAATTTCACAAGGAGTTTTAGAGCATCCAGGAGAGTTACTAGCCGTGAAATCTGGGGCACTTATTGTCTACTCTTTGTGATATTCTTGGTTTGCATCTATTCATCTTTTAACTATATTCCATCCTCACAGACCCTGGTTATTTATGTGCTACCCCTGGTAATACCATTTGTAGATAAACACTTCCTAGCTTCTGACTTGAGGTGAGCTGCTTATCCACTCTGAGGTTCTATCTTCTTGTCTTGGGGTTGGGATTATTAGTATTAAATTGGGTTATTTATTTATGGAACCACAGCCGGTGCCTAGGCATTTAATTAATGCTAGTCTTCATGTACCATTAGGGAGACATCTCTTCAAAGATCCTGAGAAGGCACACATATTGACTACACAGAGGGAAAAAAGCTAATATGTAGATAATTTAAGGATAGTGCTGTCCCCAATTTTTCATTTCCTCCTATACCCAAGCAGGTTTCTAATGCAGGGAAACAGTGAATTTGTAAGAGAAGGGACCGTATTGTGATTGTCTGCAGATATACACAGCACAGAGCCTATTAGGGCTCAATAAATATTTGTTGAATGACAGCTCCAGTGTCACTTTCACAGGGAAAGGTCTTAAGCTTGATATATAACACAGTCATGAAGGAGGGGAATGACTTTGTCCACTCTAGAGAAACTTGCTGTAATTTAAACAACTATTTCTTTTGGCACTGACACATTACTGATAAATTCTATATTCTGGTACCTATAACGTTAGAAATGCTTTCCCAAAGGCCACAATTATCTGAGTAATCAAGGGTTAAGAAAATGAATTGACAACTTGGGTCTGGAAGAAATGTGGGGAAATGATCCTTGAACAGCTTAATGTTTGTAGTTACTCAACATGTGCATCTTTCTATTGCTGTGTTTGAGGAATCTTCCTGCCTTATAGGAAGCCACTGATATTTACAAGTCAGAATGGCCCTTGGAATTCTCCATTATCAGCTAGAGTCTCTTAGTTTTCCAGAGGTTGATTACTCTACTTGTGGATTCTCTTGGCTTTTTGCTTTTCCTTCTCGCATCCTAAAAACTAGACTTAGGATCTTCTCCTGCTCCTTTGAATTTTCATCAGCATGTTGATTTAGTTACTTGTTTTCAGCTTCTGGTTTCTATTCTGATGCAGCAGGAGCCTTGACACTCTTGGCCAAAATGATGAAGATTTTCTGTAGATTGCAGGCATCTGCTCTTTTACCCCGAGACTAGCAGAAGAGAGTTTCTTTACATCTGGTGACAACTGAATTATAATAAGAATTATTTGAGATGCGATTTAAGATGTAACTACCATGTCTTAGGCATTTGTTGTACGTTTTATGCACATAATCTCTCACCACTCACAGTGGCAGGGAAACGTGGTGACTAAGAGTGGAGGCTTTTGTGCCTGCTAACCTGTGTTCAAATCCCAGTTCTGCCACTAACTGCTGTGTGACCTTGGTCAAGCCATTTAACTCTTCTGGGACTCAGATTTCTTAACTGTAAAACAAGGAGGATACTATTTACCTTTCGGAGTTGTAAGTTAATTCATGTAAATTACTTATATTACTTGGCATACCATAGGGTTATACTATGTTATAAGGGTAATTTATTATATCCTTCATGGCAAGGTAGATGTATTTTTTTGTTTGTTTGTTTGTTTGTTTGTTTGTTTTAAGATTTTATTTATTTATTTGACAGACAGAGATCACAAGTAGGCAGAAAGGCAGGCAGAGAGAGAGGCAAGCAGGCTCCCCACAGAGCAGAGAACCCGATGCGGGACTCGATCCCAGGACCCTGAGATCATGACCTGAGCCAAAGGCAGCGGCTTAATCCACTGAGCCACCCAGGCGCCCAAGGTAGATGTATTTTTTAAAAGATTTTATTTATTTGAGAGAGAAAGAGAGAGAGCGCCTGAGCGCACACTAACGGGGGAGGGGCAGAAGGACAAGCAGATTCTCTGCTGAACACAGAGCCTGCCATGCAGGGGCTCTATCTCAGGACCTGAGATCATGATATGAGTTGAAAATAAGAGTCAGATGCTCAACTGAGGCACCCCAGGTGTCCCCAAAGCAAGGTAGATAGTTTAACTCCCTTTTCTAGTTGAGAAAACTGAAGCCCAAAGGGCTAAGTGACTTGTCTAAGGTCATGTTTTATTATGTGAGAGAACAGGGAATTCAACTTGGATTTGATTTCAAAATTCATGGTTTTCACATTACTCTGTGCTACCCCTATATTTATCTTCCTAGGGAGGAGAGAAAGTTGGCAATATGACTATATATTACCATGTACCATTGTATATTGATATGCGGTTCTAAGAAATGTGGATGGTTTTAGTGTGTAATTGTAGAATCAATTCCAAGAGTTTAGAGTCACATCTCATACACAAAGCAAACAAAACAACCTCACTGTATATGAAGGTTGAGTTCTCATAAATTTGGGGTCACCGTGGCTTTTCACATTTTCTGACTAATCTCATCCCAGGATGATTCTGACAAGCCCAGGATTATCCGTCGTATTTGGTTGTGCTCTCGCATCTCACCTACAGGTCCTTTTCCAACACCTAATTTCATTTAATCAACATGAGCTCCTTTAAAATGCAGGCACTTAGCAATTTGAAATGCACAAGGACCTGTCATGAAGCAATTATGAATATTAAGTGCATTGCTCTAGAAGAATAAGGAGAAGAGCAACTTGAAAACTTTAAAAATCAGACCATGATTTGAAAGCTTATGATTCCTGTGGTATTTCCCAAGGTATTCATAAATCTTTTAATTAGATGTGAGTCTGAACTTTATAGCACTTCATATCAATAAATCATAAACTGATTCAGAAAACGGGGTATATTTAAAAAACACTTTGCTCTTGAGGCAACTAAAAGAAGACTATGAAAAAACTAGTGCCACAGATAAGGGCAAAACAACTGTTTAAGTAAATACACACAGGCTTAAAAACATTGTGTTTGCAGATTGGATATTGAAAGAAGAAAAATATCCTTACTCAGTTTGTTTTGTGAGATTAAGAGTCACTTATGGTTTGTCTCCCTCCCAATCCCATCTTGTTTCATTTATTCTTCTCCTACCCACTTAAGCCCCCATGTTGCATCACCACTTCCTCAAATCAGGGAGATCATATGATAGTTGTCTTTCTCTGCTTGATTTATTTCGCTAAGCATGATACGCTCTAGTTCCATCCATGTTGTCGCAAATGGCAAGATTTCATTTCTTTTGATGGCTGCATAGTATTCCATTGTGTATATATACCACATCTTCTTGATCCATTCATCTGTTGCTGGACATCTAGGTTCTTTCCATAGTTTGGTTATTGTGGACATTGCTGCTATAAACATTTGGGTGCATGTGCCCCTTTGGATCACTACGTTTGTATCTTTAGGGTAAATACCCAATAGTGCAATTGCTGGGTCATAGGGCAGTTCTATTTTCAACATTTTGAGGAACCTCCATGCTGAGGGTTGCTGGGGGGAGGGGGTTTGGGAGAAGGGGGTGGGATTATGGACATTGGGGAGGGTATGTGCTTTGGTGAGTGCTGTGAAGTGTGTAAACCTGGTGATTCACAGACCTGTACCCCTGGGGATAAAAATATATGTTTATAAAAAAATAAAAAATTAATTAAACAAACAAACAAACAAAAACAAAACAAAACAAAAAATCCTTACTCAAAAGAAATGTATGTTTTCATAAACAAATTAAGTAAAAAGTTGCTGAGTTTTTGGAGAGCTTTATCATGCCTTCCCCCAGAGCAATTATATCAGTAACTGTAGACAGAGATGAAATAAACAAGCATGGGAAAGAACACACTACCTTCAGTTTCCCAGTCAAGCCACCAACGAACAGCATCGCATTGGCGTCCACATCAAGAATGGTGTACCCCGGAGGAGATGCTGCATAGTAGGTACTAGGCACGATGCTGGCTTTGGGTCCATCCAGGGCTCTCACCGAAATGGTCCCATTCCTCCCAGTTCTTGAGGGGCACGTGTTGAAATGAAGCAAAAGAAAATGCAGAACATAAAACACATATCACGTTTACAGTAACTTTAGTTTTTAAAGGTATGAAATGTAGGGATATGTGGCAGAATATCTAAGAGTTAATTGGGTGTTGAGCTTCCAAAGATCTGGATTCATTTAAGTTGCAAATCAGACCAAGAGCCTGATCTTTGCTGGCTGTTTCCTGGCAGATCTGGCCAGAACTGGTCAGCCACAGGAGAGTCTGATCCTGCACAGTTGAGTCCAGGTGAAATGACACAGCAGCGATGAGCATATGGAATGGCCCCTGCTTAAACAGAAGGCCTGTTCCCATTGGCTTGCAAAACAATTTACTGTTTACCAGCACATGCTCTTTAAACAAGCTGGTACTACTTCCTTGAGCATTTTGTCTAATTTAATTCAGTAAGTGAACCCCAAATGAGTCACCCTTCTGCATGATAAGCTGCATCATTTCTCCTAAAATCCCTTGTTATATCCTGGCTCCAAATTTGCTGAAGTGGTCTTCCTGGAATTGTGCATCTTTTACTGCTGGCATCCCATCTCAGTGTAGACGGCATAACATCTCGTCTTCATAGCTGTGTATACCAAATGTATGGAAGAACTGCAGTATTACATTCAATTAATAGGATTTTGGAAGCTATTATTATTTCATTTCATTTTCTGAAGTGATTGATGTCTGTGAGTTGTGAAATATGAAAAACTGGTCTGTCTTCTGGGACAGGCAGTCATAACAAAACTTGAGTGTCTCTGTCTCTCTCCGCTGCCTCATTTAGGTAATCTTTTTGTCTCTGATGGTGCAGTATGAACTGAAGCACATGGAAACAAGAGAATGAATTTGTCAAATAAGGTTCTTCCTCATCTTACCAGAATGTATCTCTTCTGATCAAAGAATAGACCCTTGTGAATATAAATGTTCTTAAAGTCACAAAAGTACTTAATCCCTCCCCTACTCTCAGGCATGGAAGCATGTTGTCTGCTGCTTTCTCTCTCTTTCTCTACACACACACACACACACTCTCTCTCTCTCTCTCTCTCTCTCTCGCTCACATTTCTTTACTGAAGATCTTAAAAAGGAACTAAAAATATTGCTTCTTACTAAGTTTCTTTTTAAGCTTTTATGATGAAAAAATGTAAGCGTATACAAACACAGAGTAAAACTCTCTGTACCATCATCTGTATTCAACAACTGCTCTATCCAGCTCTGGACCCAGCCCTTAACTATACACACTCTCTTAATTGCTAGCTGCTTCGGGGTTCATAGGTGTTGAGAATTAGGTAAAGAAGAGGAGGAAATAAGGGGAAAGGATTGAGGACAGGAATGGGTTCTCTATGGTGTCTACACACTGCTAGAAGTTAATAGAATCAAAGCTTCAGACAGAATGAATCAATATCCCGTAACCATTTTAAGTAGTGTGGATACAACACCTTATATATTTGTGCCAGCATTTAGATATGCACCTGCCTGTAGGCAAGATTGCTGTGTAGACCAGAAGAGGAGCTAAGCATGAGTGGCAGCCCTCACACTCTAGCTTGTGCGCAATAAGGCCAGTCTTAGGGCTCCTTCTTCAGGGGAGATAGCATGTCTGAGAGTATTATGACAGCACGACTATGACACAACCAGCTGAATAGTCCAAAATGGACGAGACACTCAGATCAATACGTGTGAGGTGTGTAGGTTTCAAGCATACTACAAAGACACCCATTAAAACACATTTGTACATGTACGTATAATATATATAATTTGTACACATGCATACGTAGCGACCTCCTTGAAATGGAAAGAAGATTTTCCTATAAATTGGGAAGCTACTTCCAAATTCTGTCATTTAACTGTCTTATAATGTTTATTGAGTTAGTTACCTTGATGCCTCAATACGATACCAATAAGAGTCATCAATAGTCAAATCTGGATACTCTACACGTCCAACTCCAGATCCAACATCCCAGAGGAAGCTTACTTTGCCTTTACGCATTTCTATAGCCAGAAAGTCAATCTGGTTCAGAGAAACACAAAAGCAACAGATATCAGATATCAGATAGCCCAAGGAAGCCAACAGAGTTCTTTTCAAAAGGTGATATTTATAGATATGTGAAATAATTAGAAGCTTCACAATAAAAATTCCCAAACAATACAATCTATTATTAGGTATGATTAAGTAATGTTTTATTATTGCATCTCTAAGGCAACACAAGTGTCCATACTGCTGAGGCATATGTGTTAATTTAACCAATTTTACTTTTGAAACAAAAGTCTTTTCTCATTCTGGTTCTTGTGGAAGAGACAAAAGAAAATATTTGGAGGTAGAATTCATTATTGTTTTTACCAAGGACACTGACATTTTTAAGGGGTCAGCTGTGATTTTTTTTTTTTTCTTTAGCCCAAGGTTACCTAAAGTGTCTCAAATGAATGACAAGTATTGACTTAAGTAATGACTGGTCTGTTGAAAATTTTATTCATTTTGGAAGATTCTCGTGCATAATGAGTCAAGTGTCCAAATAAAAGGAATGAAAACTTTTGGGGGTCAGTATTGGTAGATAACAACTTCTGGTTTTTCAGTTTGAGTCATAAATTCAGCATGAGTCAAAAGACTTTTCGGTGGTAGGAAAGAAGTACACTATTTGCAATTTCATTCAACATGAAAGTTCATTGTAATTTCTTAGAGACTTTTTAAAACAAAGCTTTATTCCTCTTAGTCCTCCTTCTTAAATAGCCAGATCTGAAAACATAATTCTAAGTAAATGCTTGACTACTCATAAATGAAAGCAGATGTGCCTAAATACTGCAAGCAGTTTTCTTTTAAATATTCATTTTTCTTCTAACTTAATTTGACACTTCAGAACTTTGTGAGGTAAGAGTCAGAGGTTTTCAAATCTGAAAGGCTACATCACACAATTTTGGGACCACGTTATTAGGTTCTATACATTTCCCTTACTATGAAGATTAACCTCTGTGTATTCACATATCCAGGAGACTGAAGAAGCTGAACATCAAACTTACAAATTTGGCACTTCCAAGATAAAAAAGGAGGTTGTCAGCAACAGCTGTCTTTACGTTGACAATGATATTATTGTAGCTTCCTTTCTTGATTTCCGGCTTGTATGTTCGAATGCAGTCACCTCCGGAAGACACAGATACTTTGATCTTCAAGGAAAACAAGGTACAAAGAACCAAGACTAAATCTTTCAGCAAGTTTGAAGTACTTCCCAAACAACCCCAAAACCATCATCATCTCTTCTTTGAAGTTATTTTTTTATCATCAAATAGAATCATTAAATGCCCATTGCAGACACCATTATACTCATTAAGGAGGGCACGGACAATCAGCTTCCCGCCAGGATTTTGACAATAAGCTGTTCACAGTCCCATATCTTGTTACCATGCTACTCTTTTTCGAAGCATACAACTAACAAATTCTTACCTTCATACCTTCCTCTTTTATGAATGTGGGGACATTTCCAAAAGGTGATTTTATATGACGCTAATGATAATGATCTTCATTAAGGTTGTTTGATGAAATTTTACAATTCAAATTTTGGTGATTCTGGTATCACTTAAAGTAGGACACCATTTTTCTTTCTGTTTTCAAGAGGAAATTACCTACCCTCTCATGTTCTTACAGTTGGAAAAGGCCAAATAGATTTTGTTCTAGATGTTCTGACAATACGAAGACTATTAATCATGCCACTCAGGACATACATTTGAGAATAAATTATACCTTTTTATTAAGTTGCCAGGAAATGAAATGGAAATAATTTTCAATGGTTATCCCTACTAATGTATTTAACAGCTCCTTTTTCTTCTGACTAGTATTTTTAAAATTACTATAAATTGCTAAGAAAGGAATTCCTATGTGAACAGAAATGAAACTGTTCATATAGATTCTTACTTACATTTAGGGAGCCTTTCTTCAACCACAAATAACACTAGTTGATTATATGATTTAATTTCCTTTGCTTCAGGTTTACAATCACAGGGGCATTTTTCAGCATAGCTTGAACTCGGGAAGAAGCTGCTGCTTTGCTCCATGAATGTGCTCAAAGGAGGAAGCAGAGGCAGGGAAAGATGCAAAACTTTCCTTTGCCACTGATTTATAAGCTCAGCTTCAGGAAGCCTCCTCTTGGTTCTCACTAGCAGTGAATTTTCTAGCACTCTGTGCTACTCAAATAGCTTTTGTACTTGGAAGAAAATCTACTGGTTTTATTGCTCCTCCCATGAAGGGTACCGCAGACTCCAGACAAGACAGCCAGTCTCTATATTATGGTGACACAGGAAGCATCTCCAAAAGTCTCATTAGGGAATGGGTATAGGCAGCCCCTGGACTCCTCCCCAAGGGTGGTATAGACTACATTGAAGAGGTGCTGGATGAAAAAACCTTTTTTAAATTTAAATTCAATGAGTTAACATATAGTGTATTATTATTTTCAGAGGCAGAGTTTAGGGAGTCATCAGTTGCATATAACACCTAATGATCACTACATCATGTGCCCCCCTTAATGCCTGTCACCCAGTAACCCCATCCCCCACCCACCTCCCCTCCAGCAACCCTCAGTTTGTTTCCTATAATTAAGAGTCTCTTATGGTTAATCTCCCTCCCTGATTTCATCTTATTTTATTTTTCCCTCCTTTCCCCTATGATCCTCTGTTTTGAAAAACAGGTTAAGTTTTAAAAAGAAAGCTAAGGAGGGGTTTATGGTTCTGATGAATATGTAAATTCATATGTGTTTGAAAGCTTCTGGGAATGCAGCAGATCTGTTGCCTTTCCCGCAGACTCTGCAGATGTCATGCATTTGTACATTATTGTTTCATCACCTCATCTGCTAACCGAATTGCATCCTCTGCAAAGGAAACACGCACTGGAAAGAAACAGGGGCCAGCCCAATGGAGCCCAGGATGGTGGCCCAGGGCTAGAATAACCTCAAAGTCTACCGTAGACTGTTTTCCTTGTCCTTGTCTTCCTACTAAGGTTGGAACCCAGACTATAACTCTGGTACCCATAGTGTTTGCTCTGCATTCTGGGGGAGACAGTCTTCCTGGTAAGTGTGGTTCCCCACCAGGAAGTTAGTACTTTACTCGACAAACGATGGGATTTTCCTTCCACATAAGGTGCTGAGAGTCGGTGAATCAAAATGAGTTGCTGGAAATGTGCAACTTGTACTCTGGATGTTCATACTCTAGACTGCATGTGCAGTGAAGGTTGGCAGAACGTGTTACATGGTAGCATAGCAGCTATACAAAGGGTTATCCAAGGGCCTAGAGATAAAAGTTGTAGAGCAGGGGTGCCTGGGTGGCTCAGTGGGTTGGGCCTCTGCATTAGGCTCCGGTCATGATCTCGGGGTCCTGGGATCAAGCCCTGCATCGGGCTCTCTGCTCAGTGGGAAGCCTGCTTCCTCCTCTCTCTCTCTCTCTCTGCCTACTTGTGATCTCTGTCTGTCAAATAAATAAATAAAATCTTAAAAAAAAAGTTATAGAGCAAAGCAAGAGAAAGATAATATGGTGGGGGGCAGACAGGGGAAATGCTGCTTTCAGATGTTTTTAATGTTCAGGAAAAGGTATAGGATATGGTGAGTTTTAGGAATTGGCATCAAGTAAACCAAAACCATCATCAGGAAAGGCCTTGACACTGAGCAAATTCAGTATCTGAAGCAGGATATAAACATCACTGACATCACAAGATGATCAAGGAGAAGAAGTCAAGGTCTGCCTGGAATTCATGAGCGGAGCCGAGTAGTACATTGAGCTATAGGAGCTATAGGAAATCATATGTAAATTCCTAGTGGGGCTGGCTTAGTAATCAAAAGGAACTGTGTGTGGGGTCTGTTTTATCTTTATTTCACAAATGCTTTATGGGCTTGGCCATTGAGCTGTATTATGGCTAATTTAATCACAACTAACTTTCACAACTAATTTATTTTTGTTTAAAGAATACAGTGTGGGGCGCCTGGATGGCTCAGTTGGTTAAGCATCTGCCTTTGGCTCAGGCCATGATCCCAGGGTCTTGTGATCAAGCCCCATATCAGGCTCCTTGTTCAGTGGGGAACCTGCTTCACACTCTCCTCTCCACTTGTGCTCTCTTTCACTATCTCTGTTGCTCTCTCTCTCTCTCCAGTAAATAAATGAAATCTTAAAAAAGAAAAATAATATAATATAATAATACTCCCTGGTTGCTCTTTAGAGAAGAAATAATGAATGTAGGTGGAATACATGACTCTTCGGTAACAGGATTGGTTTCTGCCCTTGCTTGGATACACTTGGTAGAAGTGATAGGGACCTACATGATGGTGTGTTGAAAAGGGGATTACCAAAATGTGGATGATAGAGCACTGAGTACTGAAGCCAAACTGAACTGATGAAACCGTATCTGAGAATTGAAAGTCTAAGAGAGTAGCGATTTTAAAACGAAGGGTATTTAATGGCAGTAGGAGTTAAAATTAATCTACTTTATGGCATACTTTACATATCTAAAAAATAGGGTTCTCTGAACAAAATGACGTTGTTATGATCTAAATGCCAGCAGTTGATCTTGTAAAGTAGCCTATTGCTCAATTCTTACACATTTATTTGAAAAACTCTCTGGATTTTCTGTTTTCTGGCTTGTGGTTTTGAATATATCCTCAGTACTTAAAAAATTCAAGCAGCCCGCACTGTTGGTCACCAGTCCATACCTACTAATCTCTCCTTTTAAATACCTTGTGTTTTGATTTCTAATTACTGATTCTTAAACAAATTAAAACAGGTAAATCAAAATGCAGTATTTATAAATTTCTCCTGAAGAAGCTGCTAGGACATTTCCCTCTCATGAAAAGGGAATAACTTCTGAAACACAAACATGTCTTAGAATGTTTTGTTCTATCAATTACTGTTATTTCTAATGTGCGCCCTTTGTAGACTTCTAAACAAAAATCACTAAGCCTTGGTTATCTCTAAGGCATTCCTCATACAACACTACCAATGAATCATTATGAACTCAATTAAACATTATTGAGGATCCCATTATTATATCTATTGGATTTTCACTGCATTTCTCTCATCCCGTAACTAGGTCATTTGTTTAAAAAGAGTATCATCTGCTCCATTTCAGAGTCAACAAACTAAAGAAAGCTACTTTCAAAGAAATGTCTTTAATTTCTTGGTCATATTGAATATGTGTCAAGGCCACATCCAGACACTACTGCCAGGCTACAAATACATTTATAAAATCAGGCAAATGTCATCTTAAGTTAGTACAAAACTCACTTGAAAAAAAAATTACCTTGCTTACATATTTCTAACATCTTATAAAAAATAAGACACTTTGTTTTAACTTCCTTTTCAAAAGAATGATTGAAAGTTTCCTTGAAAGGCATGGACAAGGGTTACTTTTTGGTATCATTTCTTTATATCTGTCTTTCATTTTATGTTTTGAGACAGGTTTTATGTATTTAACATGCCAGAATTTTCTCTTTCTCCCTGGGGGAGGGAGCACAGAAAACTGAGGAATATATGGCATATTTTTAGATTTCTTTACAAGAAGAAATAATAAGAATGACCAGATTTTCCCACACGATGACTAAGAAAATAAGGCTAAGTGTGTGGTTTTCCAGAGAATATTTATTATTATTGTTTTTTCTTTTTTTTAAAGATTTTATTTATTTATTTGACAGAGATCACAAGTAGGCAGAGAGTCAGGGAGAGAGAGAGGAGGAAGCAGGCTCCCTGCTGAGCAGAGAGCCTGATATAGGCCTCGATCCCAGGACCCTGAGACCATGACCCAAGCTGAAGGCAGAGGCTTTAACCCACTGAACCACCCAGGCGCCCCACTATTACTGTTTTTTTTAAATTAACATTGCAAACGATAGGAGTGATATCACAAGCTCTCCCTTTCTCTTGCTACTTCCACCTGTTACAGGTGGGACTCTTATTGAAGTTGCCTTGTTCCTAGTTTCCTCACATTTATACCCCAAACAACTTCCAAATTCATATTAAAAAAACACAGCTCTGAAAATATTACATTTCTTGTTTGAGAACTTTCAGCTTCTCCTCACCAATAAGGTTCATCTCAGGAACCATTCTGGCTAAATGAAATTGCTTACTTCACCATCCAAGGCCTAACAAGACCTGGCCTCCAAGGACCTGGCCTCCAAGGACCTTTCCAGTTCAATGTTCTCTCGACCAGTCATCCTGGAAAACTAGACCACTCGCTCATGAGACGAGCCCGAAACTTCCTTTTCTGTCTGCCTTGGTCATTCTCAGAATGCTCTCCTTCCTTACTCTCCCCATCCAAATCAAGCCCTTTCCCACCCACTCAAGGCCTGGCTCAAATTCTTATCTTTGGGAAATCTTCTGGCCGCTATTAGAGGAATTCTTTTCTTTCAGAACTTTATAGCATTTCCCATCGGTCAGGCAATGTAACACTATTTGGCATTACCTTGGAGTTATTTATGTACATGTCTTATTTCTTCTATGGTGTTATAAACTATGTAAGTAGAAGTTGCCTTGAATGTAGGAGATGCTTTTTCTACACAGGCTAAATCTTAGCTAAAATCCCAAACCTCAAACTAACATCTATTTCTTTTCACTTTGTGCTTCATATGTACAGTAAGTGTATGTCATCATACTGCCCACTTGGTTTTCAGATTGTAACTCAATATATATGTGTTCTCAACCCTATCTGCTTCTTTCACTTTGAGCTTCTGTACATCATCTTGATGAATTTATCATTTTCTAAATTTCTCCTTAGTCAGGCATGCATTCCTTTTTAAAGTGCACCTTGAACTTATTGTCTTAACCTTGTTTAGAGGTATCAGCTATGTATAAGGAGAAGAAATGATATACTGCTCCTTGGGTCTCATATTCCTGGCCACTACTCAAAAAATTATAAGTTGATGGATTAAGAAAGGGCATTTTTGGTCATTCTAGTTTCAAAGTTGCTCAGAAAATGGAACTTTCGAGACAGAAAACTTGGATATATAAAAAGATTTGCATTTAAACCTGACAATATAAACTGTTATTTTTTCCCTTCTATTTCTAAAGTCACCATGGGATGAAATTTATTAGTTTAGATAAAGTTTCACATTGGTATTTAGCAATTCTACCTGGGTTCACCAGGTTGCTATCTTCTAGAAAGTTCTTCTCTCTTATGAGTTTTGTCTTTTGAAATTTATGGGAAAAAAAAACAACAACAACGTTTTTTCCTCCCCTCCCCATCAAATTGCTTCAGGTTAAAGGAAAATAACCAGCGATCAGTCAACAGGATACATTGTGGGGAGGTCATTCTGTCTGGGAATAATACCCCGAATTACAATCAATCACTGATACTGAAAATAAAAAGAGCTTACAGAATTAGCCTGTTTCCGGGCTTGGTTTATCAGTTCCTTTATCTCAGAGATGTTTTTCTTTAGGTTATCCTCAAGTTCCTTGATGGGTTTGAGTTTATCTATCAGACGATCAGCTTCTTGTTCTAGATTTTTCACAGTGGCATCGGCATCTGCAACTGCATTGAAAAAATGAGTGCATACCACACACACACACACACACACACACACACACACACACAGAGACATGAAAATAGTAGTATGCTTCATTAAATAATTGAAAGGCTCTCATCTTATCCACATGATAAAGCAGGGCCATGATTGCAGAAGCGCAGTGTGTGATGGCAAATGGAAAATTTCAGTTGGGACTCAGGCAAGCCAAACGGAAGGTGTTAGAGACGGAGGACCAACACTCTGGTTTTGTGATTAAGATGAACGTTAGCATGGAAGGTAAAGAATACGATGACCTTAATTCAATGATTAATTTCTAGCTTCAGGTCCAAAGCTTACCTTTATAGAAGTTTAGTCACAGAATCAAGGAATGAACGTGTTTTAAAATGTCACTTCATCTGTCCAAGCCAGAACTGTATTTAAATCAGGGTTCTCACCCCAAATTGATTTTCTTTCTTTTTCTCACGGTCTATCTTTGTATGTCTTATAGAGGGAAGCTATCAAAATGTCTTCTGAAAACATTTCGGTGTTGAACAACCCTTAGACTGAAGGCCAATGTTAAACTTTAATTAAATCTTTCATGCTGCAGTTCATTTTCATTTTGAAGAAGAACGGACTATCCTAATCTCTATATTAGGCTGAACCATATTAAATGGCCATTCTTATGGGTTCAAAAAAAAGTTTGAATATCAATGATTTTCAAAGGGGTTTAACCCTAAAATAACTGAAGGTTATCATTGATCCACAGACTTTCAGCATGAGCTTTTCATAGGAGGGCAAATGACACATGGAAACCAATTACTCTATCTCAAGGATGCTGGTCATCTTACCTAAACTACGCCATTTATTATCTGATTGAGCATGTATTGTTCTGATTTCTGTCATTGTGACTCTGATGAAAAAGGGAAACTGCTTAAGGACCAAGGCTGAGCGCTTTGCTCAGCTATGAACAATCAGCACTCTGGTGGTCAGTGAACTACGGAGAACTAATCCTCATGAAGGAATCAAAGGTGCTCAAAAGGAAGGACATTATGATTTTCGAAGCTTGCTTGCTTGCATATTATTTACTTACTTATTTGGCACACACAGGTAGCATGAATGGGAGAGAGAGAGAGAGAATCTTAAGCAGGCTCTGTACCCAGAGCAGAGCCCGAGGCAGGGCTTGAACTCACAGAGACCTGAGATCATGACCTGAGCCAAAATCAAGAGCCAGTTGCTTAATTGAATGACCTACCCAGGAGCCCCGGAAATTATTATTTTTAAACTAGGCTTTGAATTGAGTATTTTGAACTCATGCTTATAAATATGAAAAATACTATAAGGGTGTTTAAAAGGATATAAGTGTATTATTAAATTTAATTAAAAGAGTTCCTAGATCAAAGCCTGATACGCAGGTTCCTGGGGTCAAAGCTCTTGCTACATAACTGGATATTCAGCAGACATAAAAGCATACCCTTTTGTTCTGTATACTCTTAATAAACCATTTGTCCATTTTTTCCTTCCTTTAATTCCCCAATATTACCCTGGTATTCTACAAATTATCCTAGAATTAAGAAAAAAATTATTTAGAATTGGATTCATGGGAAAAAGGAAAAGGGTAAAGCAGACTATTTCAGCTTCATCCGAGAATGCATTCTTTCCTTTGAAAGCTCTCATATTCTTATCAAATGTTTCCAAATGAAATCCAAAGGTTTCCTACCTCCCTCCTCTTCCCCCCCCACCTTCTATCTTCTGGAGAAGTTGAAGTCTTTTGGAAATTATCTTCTTGGCGGTTTTAAAAATAAAACCTCTGTGATACTGAGTCTGATACTTTCTTAAATAATGCTTTTTAAAAGTTTGTGACTTTATTTTATAGTTATTTGAGTGTATAGAATTTAAAATCACTTTTGAAGATAGATTATGATAATTCAATGTTTTTCTAGAAAATTATCAATCACTTTTAGGTTCTAAAATTCCTTAGCATATTTTGACAAGTACTTTCTTATGTGTTACATTTCCCCCCTGTATCTAATTATAGCTCCTTTAGAACTTTGTCCATTTGTGTTTTATTATTCTTGGGTTAAGTCTGCCAAGCATTAAAAATATTTTATCTTTACACTCCTAAGGATTCACCTCTTGTATTTATCAAGTGTGTTATTTTCCATCTTCTAATTCATCCATTTTTTTTCATCTTATTTTTATTTTGTCTCATTTATAGGGTTGATTACCTAAATTGCTTATTTCAGTGCTGGTTTTAGTAATATAATCACACCCATATTCCACTGAAGACAGCCTTGGTTGTATTTCTCAGGTTTCAATATGTTGGATTTTACTATTATTATTTTCCATTCTGATTTAATTTTTGACTTTGAATTTAAACTATGAGATATTTAAGAGAGAATATTATTATATCCCAATAATTGCTCATTTGGTAAGATCTAATTTTATTAGTTTTATTTTGTGCTTCTCCAGGTATAATTCTCTAGAAGTTGAGAATAATTATTCATAAGAGGGAGGGAAATGAGCATGGGGTGGGGGAGGAAGCGATACAACAACATATACTTAATCTATTTTAATCCTACTGCAAAGGTCTTTTGAACTTCAGTGGCTGAATCTGTGTTCTCAGAAGAATAACAATTCGATTCAGTCTGTAGAAGAATTCTATTTTCCACTTTTCTATTGGTACCATACAGGTATTTCATTGATTTCTATAACATAATTGAAAGCATTTTATATCAAATACATCCATAGCGAACTTTTTGTAAAAAAAAAAAAAAAAAACTTTAAAAAATATATATAGTATTAATACTGTGACATAAATAATATGTGACATAAATAAAGAATAGCTCTAGAAGGTTAAAGCAATACCCAAACACGGTAACATGCAAAGCTGAAGCATTTGCAATAGGCAGTCAAGCTTAAAGTTACGGAAAAGTATGCCGGTAAACATATACATACTGATTTCTGCAGGTAATTTCATATGGAAGCAAAACAAAAAGAAATGAGAAAATTCATGAGGAAATAGTTTTATGAGTTTTATAAAGCAGTGATTATCAAAAACTGGTACTTTTCACAATAGGTGCTAATTACCAATGCATCCTATTTTAAGTCAAACAACTGTGATTAACTAAAAATCCACAAACACATGTCAGTTAGCAGGCTATTGTTCATACTGAAAGAAACTGTACTAAGATTTCTAATAAGATAGAAAACAGACCCAGTTTAATTATTATTACAGGTAACTATCTCTAGATGGAGTGTAAGATCAAAAAGTTAGAGAAAAATATTATAAAGAGACCACTATTAGTTGAGAATCAATATGAAATTGAATGAAGTAGTGTTTTCAATTGTAAAATAAGAGAATGATATTTATTTTAAAACTTATTTTCACTTGGGGGGCATACATATTGTGATCTGGCATGCATTGGAACCATTTATTTGGATGGAATCTTTGAACGACAGACAGCAGCTATTTCTGAGTTTATATAAGAAAAAATGAAAAAAAAAAAGATTGTATGGCCTTTCTTTTTTTAAGAAATGGCAAAGTATAAATCCTCCCTAGTCCTGAAATGCATGTTATATATGTTTTCACTTTTCCTTGCTCTTTAACGAATCATGCTAGTAGTATTTATTATTTTGTAGCATCGTTAGCTTTTGAGGCAATGGTGCTGAAAAATCAGCACCCGAATTACAGAACATCTAATGTCCATAACTGTTTCTGTTATTACATCCTAGCAACATTTGGATACCCAATGGAAATGTTGGTATATAAACAGAGGGCTAGTCTCTTCAGAGTGACAAGTACAAAAAAATCAAGCATCTCCTTTGGTGAAATCACATACTAAGATATTGTTGCATCACTGCATAAGATGGAAAAAAGATAAAAATCATAATGCTTATTGACTACAGTTAATAATTTAAATTATCATTATATTAAGTTCTACCATATTTTCTCAGTAAATCCTTATTAACTTGATATAATTGAATGAAATATACAAAAGATGTGAAGAAATATTCTTGATAAACTAGATACTTTAATTTCCTGAAAATATTTAAATAATTTAAATATTTACATTTAAATAATAAAATATTAATATTTTTGAATTTTAGTGCGTTTCCGGTTGATAACATTTTAATATCCTGTTCTAACGGGCCTGCTGGTAAGTGTGCTCCTTGACCTCTATGTTCCATGGAACTTCACAAACTCAGAGAATGTAATTTCACAAGCACAGCTGTATTTTCAATTACACTGAAGGATTAAAAAAAAAAAGTATGTGGCACCCCTATACCAAAAATCGTGCAGACTTTGAGAATTCCTGGACAAAATGTGGATGAAGAAAGCACTAGAGGGGGCCTGGGGACCTGGATTCTAGCTCTGGAGGTGCAGCCACTCCATTCCTGAGCCCAGTCCATGAGGAGAGCAGACAACATCACTGTGGGGTCTCCTCCTCCTCCTAAGAGTTAGGAGTCTAGGGTCCTTTTATAGTATGAAGAAGCACGGGACATAATCAAAGTGAAAAAGGAGATCTTACTGTTCTTCGAAGGATCTTTTAACACAGCATTTGTTTTGGCTACGCTGTCTGCTAATTGATTGTAGTTTTTCTTCAGGCCATCAAGGTTCTGGTGGAGATCTTTAATCTGTGCCAATACGTCTTTTGCAGTGTCGTTGGCTTGTCTTGCTTTGTCCTTAATGGCTTGCAGTTTAGCAGCTGTGTCTGTTAGCAGGGGAGGGTATGGGGAACAAAGCAAAGGGTCCAGAGTTAGTGGCTTACTCTGTGCCAGTCAAAGGGAGGCTGTGGCTGGCCCACTTCGGGGACACAAGCACAGACGGAAAGGCTGAACTTTGTCTCACTTGATTATAGCAAATGAAGTAATTTTTTAGCTAAATTAAATTTTCTCAGGGACCTTTGCTATGAATACCTGATTAGTTCCTAAGATAGCAAAGTGATTATTCTAAATGTTCATTGTATAAGGGTATACTGTAATTTGCTGCCAAACACATTACAGAGAGAAATTTATCCCCAAGTCATAGTTTCATCAAAAATAGATTTAAGATTTAACTTGAACATTCCAAAAGGTGAATGATGAATGAATGTACTTCAACTTAAAGGTAGAGACTCTGCTGGGTATTTTAGACCATGTGTCTATGTACTTATATTAGTTTTCAGCATTGGAAATTTTCTATTACGTCCTTACTACTGAAGGAGATGACAAGCAATCCTGGACAGTTAGGTTTTTTTTTAAATATTAAAAAAAGTAAAAATCATTAATATTTCCAGTGTTATATTATATAAATGTATGCTTTAATTTACTTGATCATAATTTGTATAAAGACATATACTGAACATATAGGTGCCTACTAGTATGTGTAGATTAATAGTTAAAGCCACAGGCTCTGAAGTTAAACTGTGGAGTTCAAATCTCATACATGCCACTTTTAACAATGGCCTTCAGCATTCTCTTTCATTTCTTAAATTTCACATATGAGTGAATCACATGGTATTTTTCTTTCTCTGACTGACTTATTTCCCTTAGCATGATACTGTGTCTCAGCTTGTTCCCTGTAAAATGGGAAGAACACTATTAATTTTGTAGGATTACTATAAGGATTACATACACTTAACACGCATATTGAGTAAACACTCAATAAACATTAGCAGATTTTGTTATTATCATATCACATTATGAAAATATAAAGGATAGTACTTTCAGGAACTAATACCAAACAATAACTTCAAGTACTTATAATAGGTAAGAAGATATTACAGACATGGTTCAGCTGTTAATGTTTTCAAAGATGAAACATTTAAGGAACTGAACTTTGCCAAGAAAGATGTGCTAATGGTTGCCAGAGGGGAGGGCTGTGGGGAGAGGGGCAGAATGGGTGAAGGAAGGGTTGGGAGATACAGGCTTCCAGTTACAGAATGAGTAAATCATAGAAATAAATCACAGCATAAGGAATATAGTCAATGATCCTGTAATAGTGTCATATCAGGACAGATGGGAGCTACAACTGAGCTTAAGTATAGCATAATCTTATAGACTTGTTGAATCACTATGTTCAGTACTTGAAAATAATGTAACATTGTGTGTCAACCATACTCAACAACAACAACAACAAGAAAAAGAAGTAAAGAATGAAGTGGGAAAGGCTCTCCTCTGTCGTGTAGGTATTATAATCACCTGTGAGTTTGTAATAGAACAATATTGTAGAGAACGGTACCCATGCGATTCTATACTTTCCCATTAACATGAGATTACAAATAATATTATTTATAATAATAAGAAGAATCTTACTAGAAAGAAGATTTCCTGGGCTGACACATGTAAGAAAAGTATATAAGATGGTTATATTTTCCTTTTTGCAACATCTACCAATGGATGTCTCTAGGATAACAAAGCATAAGATAAATCCGAGGACAGAGAGTATGACTTAGTTTCTCATTCTCACAAAGAAAAACTCACAAGTAAGAAAACCAATATCTAATTTCCTGACAACAGTCCAAGTGTAATGTCAGAAAAGATGATAAACGTTAGAACATTCTTTAATAGTTCAGGTCAACTGACACAGTTAGCAGTGTCCCAAATGCTTACCATTTGGAATGGCTGACAGCTTCCCCAAAGTGTCATTCAAAGCTCTCAGGAGATCCTCATTTCTAACATCTGCATTTTCTAATCTGGTTATTAAGCCATTCAGATAGTCATCATTTTCTGTGAAGGGAAAACAAAAAAGAATGAAACAATTTTAATCATCTCAGAGTTTACACATCTCTGATATGGATACATAATTTCAGATTATTTTAATGTAAGTTTTACAAAATGCGGGAGAATTGATTTAATTCCTTTAATTTATTAGCATCTATCACTACATACATCTCAGACCATAATATAAAACAGGTGTTTATGAAATGACCATTTCACTCTTCAACAAGTTCAATAGCTATGTTTTCCTCTTGGTGTCTGTTATGTATTTGACTTAATTTTATGTTTTTTTTTTATGGAGAAAAAAAACTGCAAAAGAATCAATCTCTTACTGCATTTGTAATGATGTACTCTTGGCATTATTCGCATTAATGTTACTTATTTTAAAAATTTTATCACCAAAATGGATCACAGGATTAGCTTTTAAAAATCTCAAATAGATATGATTGTTAAGTAGAATCTTCCAACTATGGTAAATATCGCATTAATACATAGTTGAAAATGAATGAAAAAACTTCAGTGCATTTCTGATAAAATGTTTTTTTGTTATATATAGAGAACAATATTTTAGAAATTGCTCTCAAATAGGCTTTTCAGAGGTTTTTTTTTCTTGCTACCTTAGCATGATTTCTTTAATGTTAAAAAAAAATCACCTATTGGAGATAATTCAATATTACAAGTATAAATTTTTCAGCTGTATTCCACTAGTTTTTAACATTGCCAAAACAGATATACCTGTGACACTACATCAATGTGTATCTTCCAGAATGTTCATGAGTTTTTTTTTTTAAAGATTTTATTTATTTATCAGAGAGAGAGAGGGAGAGAGAGCGAACACAGGCAGACAGAGTGGCAGACAGAGGCAGAGGGAGAAGCAGGCTCCCTGCCGAGCAAGGAGCCCCATGTGGGACTCGATCCCAGGACTCTGGGATCATGACCTGAGCCCAAGGCAGCTGCCCAACCAACTGAGCCACCCAGGCATCCCTGTTCATGAGATCTTTAATTGGAGGTACAGATATGAAAAAAAAAAGATTCTTAAGATCTTTTTCATGAAAACAAACAAGGGACACAATACATATGGTGATACAGAGACAAAAGTTTGTCAGGGTGGGATATGGCGGTGGGCAGGTGGAGAAGAACATACGAGAGAACCCTGATGGTACTTACAGCAGGTAAAAACCAGGAACAGAACAAGCAAGGGAATTCATGGTGGCGTGAGCACCACCATGGTGGTTGGGCTCATTAAATTGCTTCTTCTGGGCAGATAGTTCTATTCTCTTATTTAAAAGAGTGACTGATTGATTGATTGATCGGTCAATCAATCAATTAACAAACGTCTAAAGCAACCAGAACTGGGGCAACTTGGTATTGTCAACACTAAGACTTGTTCTCATCACTTTCCTGGTACCCAGCTTGGGCAGCAGGAGAGACTAGGTCTCACACAACGGAGCCAGAGTGGTCTCAATTTGCTTGTCCGCATATTCCCCCAGAGGCAGCGCACCTGGCTTCTCAGGGGAACTGAGCAGACCACTGTCAGCTAGAGAAGCATCCCTGCCTTTATCGGCCTTCATCCAGAAAGAATAGCAAAGGGAAAGGAAGATGGATGAAGTATTCTTAGCTATCAGTATTCTGGATGTGAAAAAGAGGACTGAACATATTAATTAATGACCCACTTCATTTCATAGAAGGCTTTTATAGGCAGACAGATTAAAGCACTGTTAAACAATAGTAATGTAAGCACATACTACAGTTTAACACATCTGCCTTTAAGCTCCATGCCAAAGACCTGACATCATTGAAAAACAAAGCATAAAATATCCTAGCAAAGCATGGTTCAAAAACATCAATATGTCCATTTCAGTCACTAAGATGTTATTATTTTCAGTTCTAAGTGCCTCAAAATATATTTTCCAAGTAATTAGATTTTCTCCTCTGTCAATCATGATTCATCTTTCTTCTAATATTTCTGTTATTCTCAGTGTTTGTACTAAAATAAAATCTTTGGATAGGTTATTGAAAGTCTACTTTCAGAGGGAAAGCCAGTCTGATTATGACTGTGATCGCTATATGAATTCCTTGAGAATAAAGGGCTGTTCTTTTGATATTATCTTGGACGTCTTCATCAATTAAGGAAAGGGAACAGTATAAATTTTATTTCTTAGCTTCTTGATTGGATTTGATTTTTTAAATAATGAAGCATTCAAACTGGTCTGGCAAGCAAGATCTTCATGTACAGTGAAAAAAACATTAATTTAAAGAGCATCACTTGGTTTATATTATTTCATGCATTCAAATCGCAAATACTGGCTGAACAGTCAGGCTAATTATTCAGAGGAAAGATTGATCTGAAGAACATTGTTGCTTCTGTCTTTCAAGTTCCAAAGCAGTAATTTTGATCCTCTGCTCTCTGTACTTGGAGATCAGAATGTGAATATTCTGCCCACACTCGGATTTCTAGGTTTCACCTATTAGATTTGGATTCCTTCTTGATGAATCCTCTCCCACACTGTGATGATTTTTTTCTGAAGTAGTTTCTGGAATTTCACAAAGCCAAATCTCAACACTTCATAGCTTTGTCAATAGAATTAGGTGAATAGAAGGCGTGTACAGAAACCTACCATGGATTTCAAAATGGAAAACTTGGGAAATTATTGCAATGAATAGCTCAAAAAAGCAGTCCTCCAAACTCGGCTTTAAATGAAAAGAGATATGAGGCCCAGTGTATCTATAGCTGACATGTAAGGGAGACGGCATTTGGCCTAGTTTGAACTGTAACATGACCAAAGAAACAGAATTATTAATAGTTAAAGAACATCCAACCTGATCCTTTAGTTGTAAATTTTGGAGAACAAGAGAAGGATCCGATTTATAATTCATAGCAACATTTTATAGGATTTCCTCTCACTTCTTCAGCTCTCATACCTAGTAGCTGTAGTTAAGACATTCTCTTTAACTTCTCTCCAGGTATCACACCCACCAAATTTTAAAAGCTACACATACACACTTTTTCCACTTTGGTTCTCCCTTTCCCATCCTGTCCTCACATATTAGAACACAAATGTCAATGGGTTCGGCAGATACAGAGCTCGTACAGTTGAGAGTAAGAAGCAGCGCAGTAAGGGCCGACTGTGAACATTCCTGGCGGTATCAGTTCCTCTTGTTTCCCATGCATTGACTGTGCAGGATAGACATACTCAAACTGAAACTCACCAAGGTTGTAAGTCACTGCTACTCAGAGCACATATTTACTCATTTACCATGCCATGCTGATTATGAATTACAGTTCAGTTAAATCAGAGCTGGTAACTTTGAACTATGTTATGTAATATCTCAAAATAAAGCTGTTGTGCCACTTCTTTCATCATCAATAATGTCTTCTTGTACAAAATTCTTGTCGTTAAAACTGTGGTGTGGTGCAATGGACTCCTCGTAAGACTCAGAGGTGGAAAACAAGGTGGGTTCACATGCCATTTCTTTCCCTTTTTACATGTGTAAGATAAAGATAGTGCCTCCCTTCAATGACTGATAGGAGAAACAAATCTGTGGATGTATGAGAAAGTGCTGGATTTACAACAGGCAGTAAATGGTAGCAAAATAATTCACACTGGCTTGAGGATTGCGCTGCTGTATTTACCAGTTTTCAATGATGCTGAAACAGGTTTCAACTAAATATAAGAATGCTTTTTATAGATTTTAATGAAACATTCTCTTTGACTATTGAAACTCATCTAGGGACGCCTGGGTGGCTCAGTTGGTTAAGGGTCTGCTTTCAACTCAGGTCATGATCTTGGGGTCCTGGGATCGAGCCTTGCATTGGGCTCCTTGCTCAGTGGGGAGACTGTTTCTCCCTCTGCTGACTGCTCCCCCTGGTTGTGCTCTCTCTCACTATCTCTGTCTCTCAAATAAATAAATAAATAAATAAACAATATCTTTAAAAAATGAAACTCATCTAGTTAAGTTCTTCAAATATAATTTTTATTTTTTGTTTAGGCACAAAACAAATACCTTGAAAGAATCTCTCATTCACAAGGGTGAAATTGATAGAAAGGCTGTTAAATGGGTCTGGTTAAATGGGTCTCCTGCCAAATTGCCATTCAGATAATATTTTGTAGTGAACTCCTTGAATACTGTGACATTTGTCTTATTATGAATTAATACTCTGATGGAATCTTTACCACTTCGGATTTGCTTCTTACCAAAAAATGAAGGAATATCCTCTGTTTAGGATTTCTTTGTAAAAGAAGAATTTAATTCACATAACTTCCATTTGTTACAAATATATTTCGTGTTTTGTTGTCGAGGCACCTTCTGAACTAGAGAACAGATTAAACTCTGCAGCATTTCTCTGTGTAGTTCTGAAGCAGAAGGTTTGAAATAGGCAAAGGATTGGCATGAAGTCACATAAAGTATCTTGATTGTGACCTTCTTGATAATGAGAGATTTCGGCTACACTTGGTTATTCAACCACTTATTCGTTTACCAATCTTGTGTTAGGATCATGACCATCACTGTGCTACCTTCTGGACTATGGCTGAAGCCCCGTGGTTTTGCCCAGCAGAGGGTAAAAGCATTAGCTTTGTAGCCAGACTAATGTGGGTTAAAGTGTTGGTCCCACTATACAAATGTGGTGCATTCAGATTCTTGGTGTTTCTTCAAAGCAAATGATTTTGTTTTAGACATGCGAGGTGGCCAAACTTAAATTATGTAATATGTGTTTGCTTTACACAATTTTCAATTTTATTGTATTATATTATATATTGTCATTTTTGGATAGTTTAAGAACATAAGAGGTACAATTTCCCTCAAGTCACTTTATTATAATTTTTCACCCACCTATGTAGTCCTTTACCTGCTTAATATTTCCAGATCTTTAAATTTCCAAAGAGTCTGTCCCCTAAGTCAACCCCACAACCCAGGGCAGGAACCTGGGACCTTGCTGAAGGAAGGAGTGCTGCTTAAGGAAGGAGGCCAGGCAAAAGTGAGGACTGGATTCTGTCCCCAGCCTCCCGTCAATTGACTTGAAGAGACTGCTATGCCCAGTTTTGCCACTCTTTTGTATTCCTAGCCTTATTTCATGACTTTATTCCCAAGCTTCCCTTTCTCCCATTGCTGTCACAAGTTTGGGATGTGTCCTATCTCTCACTGACTTTTCTGCCCAGACACATGCACTAGAGTGGCGGTGCATGGGAATCTCTGAGATCACTTAGTCAGCAGGTTTATAGGGAGGCATGTTTCTGAGAAACCTTGTCCTGATCCCAAATGACCAAATTTAGTCTTGTTCCTCATGGGGACAGTGCTTGATAGGCCCTCAGTAACCATCAGCTGTTACTGAATATACTCTTCCTTCCTCTAGAGAGATGCTCATAGTGAGAAGTCTGAGGAGAGGAGGGAGAGGGGGCTTCTCTGGAGCAGGATCTCCAAAGACTTAAGACACCAGAATAGAGGGGAATCCTCTCCTCAACAAATGTAACGAGAAACCAAAATGGACAGACATTGAAACCCACTTATGGTTCCACTGGGATAAGCTCTGAAGCCTGACTGTGGGTCTGTAGACTCATTGTGCTTTGGCCAGCAAGGTATTCTAAAAGAACTTGACAAGTACTGTATGGTCCAATAGTTTCTACCTTTGTATGTTTGCCACTACTTTGTCACTTTCCATTTTAACTCCTAAACCAACTCCAATCTGGTTTTATTATTTTCAATTTCTTGATTCACACTCCAAAGGAGGTAGTACAGCTCTGTGTGAGGAATCAGCAATATCTGTGGGGAAAGATTCTTTTGTTCTCCAGACTACGGTCAGCTTGGAGATCCAAGCTTGATTTCATTCATTTAGTCCAACATTATTTCTTGTCCATGAAATAGATTTTGTTTGTCTTTCACATGCCAATCTTCATAAAGGCTGATTCTGGCAAACGGTAGTATGTGAAGTCAAAAGGAGTCTATCTTTAATAATGAAAGAAGGCTTTGGGCAAAATTTAACTCTTGCATCATACTTTGTTTTAACATTGCAGTATTCCTGTTTATTTATTTATTTTTCTAATCTAAAATAACAACAGAATCTTACCAGGTTAATCAATGCTACTGTATTAACAACATTCATGAAGGCAGAATCTTTCTCATACACTTGCCTGGACTGAATGATCGAGTGTTTAGAATACCCCAGTATAGAAAAAAAGCACTGATTAATTTGATAAAAGATAATATGTGGAATAATTTTGCTATCGTTCTTCGTGCTGGACTGTACTTCATGTCATGCAATTCACTGAGTCGATGTCTTCGGGTTTAGAAACTGATCTTACTATTTCTTAGAAGTGTCATCCAGTTTATAGAAACATTATCTATTTGTTCCTAAGTGAAATTGCAGGGTCATAGGGAATTGAATGATTTCACTTATTGGGGTGAAGATAGAAATTAGGGCTAAATTGGGAAGCAAATAATATTGAGAAGTTATTCTATATAAAGGTGTAAAACTGTATAATCTTAGTATTCTCAGGTTTCTAATATACCAACCTCTGCTTCATTCCTTGCCTTGTACACATTCCATGAGAACCCCAACTGGCCGTTTGACTGACAAGCTCTCTTGTCAATGGCAAAGGAGCATTAATTCACCTGCTGGTATTAATTCATCTTCTAATTCTCTTGATCATCTATTTGTCCCAAGTTCCATATCCATCAAGGAAATGATTTTTACCTCCATAGACATTTAATCAGTGCAATGCAGACTGGTTTCAAATTTCAACAGCATACAAGGGCAAATTGACTTTTAACAAATGTATGCTCAAAAATTAAAAAGCAAAACAAATTGCTCCTGGCAAGTTCAGACTCCCTCAAGGCAAAGACAGTATAAAACTGGCAGGGAGCAGCACTAAGTCATTCATGACTAAAGCTTGAACTCACCGGATTATACTGAATTGAACCAAATAACAAATTAGAAATATGGAGGGAAGACTGGCCTCACCATTTTTATTCCTTCTAACTCCAGGCACCAAAGAAAGGGAAATGACTAAATCTCTATTTTAATAGCTGCTGTCAAGAGTTTTGCTCTGTAGGGCCTATTTCAGCAGATCCTGGTGGTAATATATGGCATTTCCCTGATTAACAGCCATTTTATAACTTGTGTAATTGGCCACAAATCAGGGGAATGTCATAATGTAGCAAGAAAACATTCCCATCTCCGTCAGAGCCTTGGCTTGGATTTTTGGAGAAATTATTACTTGAGTAGTTTGTGGGTTTTCATTACTTCAAATGTACTACCTGAAGTACAAAAAAAGACATTTAAACTAATGAATGTTTCTGTCTCCTAACCCTTTCCACTAGTACTGTCTTTAGATTTCTTTTTTTCTTGGGGAAAAAAAAAATCTCTGAAAATAGAATTCTTTCTCCATTTTTATAATGCCAGTATTTTGGGGGAAACAGAGGTGAGGGCAGAGCAAGGAGTGAGGTGAGGTGACTCAGGCCTTCACCTCAGGTATAAAATTTAAAGGGGCACCGAAACAATAATCAAAAATATTTTAATGCAGTATTTAAAAAAAATTAAAATGGATTAAAAAAAAGATCAATGATGAACAAAATAGTAAACTTTTAAATAAAACAGGACTAACCCTGTGCTTGTACAACCTAACCTCACTCACCTCACCTTAATCCTTCCTAGCTCTGGGCAAAGATACCAGATGGGAAGGAGTGGCCCCAAAGTAATGGGATCAACTCAACTTGCCCAGGAGGAAGATAGGTTTTGACTCTACAGTGACTTCAGTTCAGAATAAGAGCAAGCTCCTGCACAAAATTGTGTACACAAGGTTTTTTTTTTTTTCCTCCTGTGACACACAGTCCAAAGCATTTTACTATCCAAATACCATCACATGGACAACGGTAGTAGTAATTTCCCATCAGCCTCTATTAGAAACCACAGATAAAGCATGACAAATATAAATGTTTATAAAACTTCTTTTCTTTCTGAAGTTAGTAAAGACCCATATCATTCCATTCTTCTCAAAAATACGCTTCTTGCCTGATTTGAGCCAGTCCTTGTGAAATTAGACCCTAGAAAAACAAAGCTAAAAAGAAGACCATGGGCGCCTAGGTGGCTAGTGGGTTAAAGCCTCTGCCTTTGGCTCAGGTCATGATCCCAGTGTCCTGGGATCGAGCGCATCAGGTTCTCTGCTCAGTAGGGAGCCTGCTTCCCTTCCTCTCTCTGCCTCCTTGTGATCTCTGTCTGTCAAATAAATAAATAAAATCTTAAAAAAAAAAAAAAAGAAGAAGAAGAAGAAGACCGTGTGTCTGTCCTCCAGAAGATGGAATCTAAGTACAGGCTTGCAGTTGGACAAGTCTGTGAGAAAGGCAGGCAGTGAGAAAGGGCATGTAGTTCAGTTCCTGGAGAAGATGATATCTGAGCTTAACCCTGAAGGTCTGCTAAAAGGTAATTATATCAAAAAGAATGAAAGATGGAGAGGCATTCCAAAGAGAAGGGTTAACACTCTGAAATATGGAGGCTTGGAATAGTAGTAGTATGTTTTGGAAGGACCATGAATATATTAGGAAGTTTGGGGAGATGGATGCAAGCCAGAAAATGGTAAGGGGTGAGGCTGCAGAGAGAATAGGAGATATTTGAATGAAATAATAAATATAATAACACCTACAGAGCAGCTATAGTGAGTAATACATTTTTAATGCAAAACCTGTAATGGATTAGAGTAGATATTTTATGCACTTTGATGATTGAATTAGGAAGAATATACAAGAAAAATGTATTTAAAAAGTGTGAAAACTTTTCAGGAAATGTGACCACTAACAAATTGAAAATTTCATAAGGACATTTATACTATATCTGCCTAATTCATTACTTTGTGACTGTCATTTCTGAAGCCAAAACAAGTGGAGTTTGGTACCCTTAAAAACTCATTATACTTTAATTTAAAGTCACTGTACTTTAGCTCTAAGTGAAATGATGTTATATAAATTAGGTCTAAAAATTATGAAATATTACCCAATGCAAAATGAGATGTGATGACAAAATGTCATAAAACTGGTGAAATAGTTTACTTGCATTAAATCCCAATAATTAAAAGCATCATAAAAACCCTAGTGAAATGATTCCAATTTTCCAATAGTGTAATAAAATATCCTACCAAATAGACGACAATCAGTTGTGAAAATAATAACAAAGTGAGGTGACACTAACCTTTTACGGCATTTGCCAACTTCTTGGCTTCATTAAGGACCCAAAAGCTTTTCTGAAGAGAGCCTTTGGCACCTTCCCTTAGTGAACCTTGAGGACCTGTTGCCTGTGGACGGAAAAAGAAGTGTCACATATCAAAACCCACAGAATTATGGAGCAGATATATCTGGTGGGCAGCTGGTGTAAAGAGCTTACCTTCAGGAAAGCATTCTGGGCTACAGATGTAGCTATAAATTATCAGCACATACTGGTGACTATTTATTGGGAGACTGTTTATTGGGAAAGAAGAAGAACTAGAACAGAAACCTTAGGAATCTCAACGTTTAAGGAGCAGGTAGAGAAAGAGGCACTGGCAAGATAACTGAGACTCTAGAGGGCAAGGAGAATGCAGGAAAGCTTGATATCATGGAAGCCAAGAGATACAGAAGTGGCTCAAAGCATGATGACTGGCAGTGTTGCAAAGACAGAGTTGGTCAGTATTGAATGCTGGAGAACAGTCAAGCAAATTAAGAACTGAACACATCTACTGACTTTATCCCTAAGCACATTTTACTTGAGTTGTGTGATAAGTAGAGGAGCAGTTACTGTCCTCTTCCAATGAGGAAGAACATCGCTCCTTTTGAAAACATGTCTCCAAGTATGAAGGCAAATAACAACCTCAGAGCTAAAATCATCTTCTAGCAAAGGTGCATCTGTTGGGGTTTGGATTAAAAAAGGTGACACAAAGATAGAAGAATGATATGGGAAAGCGATCATTTAACTTAATGTCCCGTGATCCATTTTAATAGTGTTTGCTTTCCAGCAATCATCACATAATACATTGATACCGAGAGATAAATCAAATAGGATCTTATGTGTTAAGTTTAAATTGGAAAAATTATTTCAGGTGCAAGAAGAGCTAGAGAATGCTAAACCTACTGTTCAAGTTATAAAGCTGAATTCAGGTTATCCCAGACATAACTCTCCAAATGACACCTGCGAAGCCTCTGTCATATTATTTTTTATCAGTCACATTATTTGTGCATTAAACTAGGAAAGATCATAAAATCTGTGACTGTTGTGGTGAAATTTACTTTCAGGTGTTATACTAACAGCTCTACTGTTCACAGAACAGATTGATTATGTAATATTAAGATATCTACAAAAGGACATATTGGAAACATCTACATAAATAAAAAGGGACATTGTGCATATATAGCTAGCATTTGCAAAAAGAGATGACTACCCTGGAAAATCATTCTATGGAAAAAGGACAGTTTCTTCAACTGAGAACAAGAAATTTTTATTCCTACAGTTTCCTTTGGAAATTAGATATACTAACAACACAAAGTGTCATTTATCTTAAAAAAAAGGGGGGGGGAGAATATCAGTATAAGTGGCACAAATGCAGTGTACCTTACTAAAAACAAACAAACAAACAAACAAGCCTTAGTTATCTACTCAGGTTCTAGCTGTTCCAAATCTAAACACCATTCTTACTCTCTTGGTTACAGGTTTTCTGGATCAAAACCAATCAGAAGAAGGAAGTTACAAAGACGGAAGGGCAAAGATCTCTAAATAGGCACTTGAAAACAGCAGAAGTGATAGCTGACAATCTTACAATGAGGAAGGAGAAGCAATCAGGTGAGAAAAAATTGTAAAGCTCAGGAGTCCAGATCAATTCGGATAGGGGTCAAGTAGATTTCAGTAGATGCCAATGTTATTGCAGTAAAATAATTAATGTTGGTATTGATGATCCTGAGTCACTACAGTGATACGGGTCACTCAGAGTACCAGGTGAAATTAGGCAAAGATGGGCAAGGAAGGGAGGGAGGGAAGGAAGAAAGAACAGCTTTCCCCACAGCCTTGAGATGTGAATGTCTTTCTATAAGAATATAAACTGGCAAGCATTTAACAACCACAGTTTTAAAGCTAATCTTGGATATGCAAAATGAGTCATGGGGGTAAAGGAGGGAGAGAAAGTTGATTTGATGCAAGGAAAAAAATAATCAAATGAAGTGAGGGGAAAAGAGGAAAAAGGGTCAGACAACATGGAGAGAGGCTGAAGTCTGATGCAGGGAAATTGCAGCACTATGGACAATGGTGGCCAATCTTAATTTTTTTAATCTGCCTTTTTACACTTTCCAACAGTTTTATTGAGGTATAAGTAAGCTTCACATATTTAAAATTTATAATTTGGTAAGTTTTGACATATAGACACCCATGAGACCATCAAGACAATCAAGATCGAGGAACTCTTCATTTCTTTTTAATTTCTCCCTTCCACCCTTCCTTGTATCTCTACGCAAACACTGCTCCTCTTTCCATCAATATTAATTTGCATTTTAGAAAATCTTATATAAATGGGCTCATCTAGTTCTCTTTTTTGTCTTTTTTTTTTTCACTCAGCATAATTATTTCAACCTTTGTCCACATTGTGCTTGTTATCAATATGTGGTCCTTTTTTAATTAAATGGATATGTCCCAATCTACTCATTCACCTCTTGATGGACATTTGGGTCACCTCCAGCACTGACCATTTGAAACTGAGTTGAAGGTGTATGTATGTATAAATCTTTAGATAAACATATGCCTTCATTTTCTACTGGAGTGAACACCTAGAAGTGGAGTGGCTAGATGATATAGTAGTATGTTTACGTTTTTTAAGAAACTACCAGCTTGTTTTCTAAATTATTTGTGCTACTTTCAATTCCCCCCCAGCAGTGTAGGGGAATTATGTTTTCCTACATTCTTGCAGTACTTGATGTAGTCAGTCTTTTAAAATTTATACTTGCTAATAGGTGTGTGTAACATTTTGGTTTTAATTTGCAGTTTCCTTGTGACAATCTTGAGCACCTCTTCATGTACTTATTTTCCATCTGTTTAAATCTTTTGCCCAATTTTTATTTGTTTGTGGTTACTAAATTTTAAAAGGTATTTGTGCATAATTTGGATACAAATCCTTTATCAGACATGTAATTTGCAAATACATTCCCCTAGTTTGTAGCTTATCTTAATAAATGGTTAGATTTGATCTGTAATGATTTTGTCAAGAATTTTCACATCTCCGAGGGATATGGATCTATAATTTTCTTTCATAATATCTTCCATTTGTATTAGAGTGATACAGGCCTCATAGAATGATAGAATGAGGTGGGACATATTTTCTTCTCTTCAATTCTCTGAAGAATTTATTACTTCTTTCTTAAATGTTTCATGGAATTCACCAATGAAATTGACTGGGGCTGAATGTGTGTGTGTGTATACACAAAGGTTTTTTAAGCACAAATTCAATTCTTTAATGGGCATTCAAGTTATTTTTTTGTGAGTTTTGGTATTTGGAAATTTTCAAAGGCTGTCCATTTCATTCAAATTGTTGAATTTCTGGCATAAAGTCATTAATAATTCTCTACCTTTTAAAATTCTTTATTGTATACAGAAATTGTACTGCCTTTACCTCTTTTATTCCTGATACTGGATACTGGATATTGACTTTTTTCTGATTAGTCTGATTACCAACTTATTGATCTTCCATTGGACCTTGGTACCTTTATACTACAACATGAATGACCCCTACCTGAAGTCCATCTCCTGACAGACTTCCTGCTTCTAATTTCCCATCTTTTTGCATTTACGAATGTCCTTTCTTTTGCTCCCAAGCATCTAGTCTTTCCTACTTTTCAGGAAGTCAGTGATTTCTTCCTGGATTTTTTTTTTAAGATTTTATTTATTATACGACAGGCAGAGATCTCAAGTAGGTGGAGAGGCAGGCAGAGAGAAAGAGGTGGAATCAGGCTCCCCACGGAGCAGAGAGCCTGATGTGGGGCTTGATCCCAGGATCCTGGGATCATGATGAGCCGAAGGCAGAGGCCCCAACCCACTGAGCCACCCAGGTGCCCCTCTTCCTGGATTTTTGTTCAACCATTTCTTGCTCGGGTAAGGAAAGGAAAGGCAAGGATGCAAGAAAATTTTTCTTAAGATTTATTTATTATTTATTTGAGAGAGAGAAAGCCAGAGAGCACAAGTTGTGGGAGGGGCAAAGGGAGAGGGAGAGATTCCTCTAGCAGACTCCCCACCAAGCGTGGAGTCTGACATGGGACTTGATCCCAGGACCCTGAGATCATGACCCAAGTTGAAATCAAGAGTCGGATGCTCAACAGACTGAGCCACACAGTGCCCTAAGGAGGCAGGAAATTTTGATGCGTGGAGAACAGAACAAGTATTTCAGTTGTAAAGGACTGTACAGTTTATGAAGGGCAGTATGAAGAACTAAGGCTATTATGTAGGTTAGAGTCAATTTCTGGAAAACTTGAATGTCAGGCTAAAAACACTGGGCAATATAAAATATGGAACCATTGAAAGCTTCTGAGTAAGACTGTATGGACAGTGCTTTAGTCCAGGAAGATGAATGGGCAGGTGTGTGGGAGAAAAAGGAGATACTCATTATACTATTATAATCGTATAAGCTAGAAAAAAGAGAGTTGTCATTTCAGGCGAGGGCAGTGGAAATGAGAGGTTTGCGTTCAAGGGATGTGGAGGAATAGACAGGTTTTCAGCGTTCCAAGAGGCATCCAAAATATTGAAGTATAGGGCTGATGACATATAACTGTCAGTCATAAACAGTATATCCACAACCCAGGTTTAAAAGACCAGCCTTTTATATGATAACAGAATGAAAACTACTAACACGTTATGGATGAATGGAACTGTTTCAACTCATTGGAATTTGCAGAGTTCCTTTCCAGCTTTGCTTAGTAAGTCACCGAAGCACATCAACAATATCAGGACAGGTGATGAAGCAGCACTTTCCAAGCTAATTATACTTCATACATATTCATAAGCATCGCATCTGAGTTTCTGAGCTGTGTCTATGGCATATGTGAAATATAAATGAGGTTCTTAGAATTGCAAGATATGTTGTTTCTTGCTTTTTAGAAACTGTATTTTTATAACTATTAAGTTCTTTCCGTGTATATATGTGTATATATAAATTATTTTAAAATGTTTATGAAAATATATCATACACAATAAAATATTATACATAGGCTGCTGTAGGTTTTTATTACTTAATTATTTATAGAAAATATGATATAATTTAAGATATTTTTTGAGAAGGAAAGATACAGAAAAAAATGAAATGTTAAAGTCTACAAAGATTTTACAGAGGGCTTGGCATTTAATGAGCTTTTAGTACATGTTAGACTCACCTTTCTACTATTTGCTATATATTCACAGTAACTCTTGTTAAAGTATGTCACTGATTAATAGATGAAGGAATTGATTGATTTAGCCAACAAAAGTTTTTAGCTGTCTTAAGCACAAGTAAGCTCTGATTATCCAAAGATGGAGATAGTCTGCCTTCCCCACTGAACCGTGAAGAACAGACAAAACAATCCCACGGAATGGGAGAAGATATTTTCAAGTGACAGTACATACAAAGGGCTAATATCCAAGATCTATAAAGAACTCCTCAAACTCAACACCCCAAGAACAGATAATCGTGTCAAAAAGTGGGCAGAAGACATGAACAGACACTTCTCCAATGAAGACATACAAATGGCTAGCAGACAAATGAAAAAATGTTCATCATCATAAGCCATCAGGGAAATTCAAATCAAAACCACACTGAGATATCACCTTATACTAGTTAGAATGGCAAAGATTAACAAGCCAGGAAACAACAAATGTTAGAGAGGATGTGGAGAAAAGGGAACCCTCTTACACTGTCAGTGGGAATGCAAGTTGGTGCAGCCATTTTGGGAAACAGTGTGGAGATTCCTCAAAAAATAAAAAGTAGGGCTCCCCTATGACCCTGCAATAGCACTACTGGGAATTTACCCCAAAGACACAGATGCAGTGAAAAGAAGGGGCACATGCACCCCAGTGTTCACAGCAGCAATGTCCACAATAGCCAAACTGTGGAAAGAGCCAAGATACCCTTCAACAGACAAATGGATAAAGAAGATGTAGTCCATATATACAATGGAATATTACTCAGCCATCAGAAAGGATGAATACCCAACTTTTGTATCAACATGGACGGGACTGGAAGAGATTATGTTAAGTGAAATAAGTCAAGCAGAGAGAGTCAATTATCATACGGTTTCACTTGTGGAACATAAGGAATAACATGGAGGACATTAGGAGAAGGATAGGAAAAGTGAAGTGGGGGAGATCAGAGGGGAGATGAACTGTGAGAGCCTGTGGACTCTGAGAAACAAACTGAGGGTTTTAGAGGGGAAGGAGATGGAGGAATGGGTGATTCTGGTGGTGGGAATTAAGAAAGGCATGTATTGCATGGAGCACTGGGTGTGCTGCATAAACAATGAATCTTGGAACACTGAAAAAAAATTAAATTAAAAAAAGAAAAGAAATTGGTTGCTACCATAATGGAGCATGGAAATATGACAGTGTTTTATTGTCAGAGGAAGATCTATTAGGAGAAGAAGATGTGAATATGAGACCTGAAGTTAAGCTTATCAGGATGGTTTGTTTACCTGTTTCCCAGTGATTTATTATATAAAAAAGCAAATTTAAAAGCTATTGTTTAGGAGCACCCAGGTGGCTCAGTTGGTCAAATGTCTGCCTTTGGCTCAAGTCTTGATCCCAGAGTCCTGGGATCAAGTCCTGCATCAGGACTTCCTGCTCTGTGGGGAGCCTACATCTTCACTCCCTCTCCCTCTGTCTGCTGCTCCCCCTGCTTGTGTGCTCTGTCAAATAAATAAATAAAATCTTAAAAAAAAAAGGCATTACAGAACTTATTGTTTATATTACCTTATATATTATACTTTTATTACTTTTCTAAATGGTCCTCAAATAACTAGTTTATCAGAGACAGAATTTCTGAATTCATTTGAAAGACTGGGCTCTAAGGACAGATGTAGAATATTTCTTTTTGCTTTTGTTTTTATTTGTTAGATATGTAATTGAAAATTTATCAGCATGGTTTATGACTTATTCCACTATTCCCTCTTTACGAAATAATTTATTTTAAAAGATAAGTCCTGCGTATCTCTAAAGGAGATACTGTGCAAAGATATTACATAAGCTAAAAGATTTTAAGTTTAAATATTTTTTAATAAAGAAAATGGTTCAGAATGTGCAGGGACACATATAGGGGCTGGTGATTAGATGTAATGTGTTTGTATGAGGTGTTTATCAGAAGAAATTTATATTCAGGTATGTTAGACTGTTGTTAAAAATCAGGGAGAAATTTCTTACTCTCATAAAACAAATTTTCAGAAGAAATGGTGGAATCTAATCCTATACACATTGTAAAAGATGTAATTTTTGAGAATACTGAAAAAATGTACATGTGATAATAATTAGATACAATTATATGTTAAGCTACAAAACAGTTATGTAAAAATTATCCATTTGCAAAAAAGCTGTTTGCACAGGAAAAAGTTTGTGCAGATAAACAGTATTATAAAAGTGAAAATTTGTGTTTGGTGGGCTTATGCACATTTTATATTTTCTCCTTTTGCTTGTATTTTCCACTTTTCTGTAACAGCTAAGAACTGCTTTTGTGACAATTTAAAAATCATTATTTTAAAATAAGGAAATCACTATTCATTGATTTTAAAGCTATTTTAATAGGACCTATATTTTTAAAATACTACAGGATATTAAAATGAAATAGTAAATAAAAAGCAAGGAACAAACAACCCAGGGAGATGGCCTTGGTCCAAAATCTGTGGAAAGGCCGTAGATCCTGACACACTCTGTAGTTCGCACACTGTGCCCTAAAATGGGAACGAGATTAGATGAATCTCTGCAGAAGTCTGACAGCCAGTGAGCATACAGAGGAGACTGGCATGAAATAGGAATCTTCAAAATTTCAAGTTTAGAATTTGTGATTAGGAAATTTCAGCTTGATGAGAACACCGAGTAGGACAATCAAGAGAGAATTTAAAAATATATGACTAAGTGAGAATAGATTGTCACCAGTTACAGCCTGACAGTCACTGCCCCAGCACCTGTGGGTACTACTAGCCTACTGCAAGGAGGCAGGAAGTGAACAAGCTGATGGGGGCAGAATGAACAGAAAGTAGAAGAAATCTTGATTTGGAGTCAAGGCAATAGAGAAGCATCTATGGAGTTGGAGAACATGCTCAGAGGACCTAATTTTTTTTTTTTTCCAGTTAATGTCCAAAGTCCAATCCAGCATGGCCATTTTACCTCTTGATAACTGCACTTATAGGTGGAAATCCTAAAAGGTGAGTCTGAGAGCACAACTGTCTTGAATGAAAATAATTCTCACATACGTTGCCTCATAGCATCCCCCCAAGGAGTTGCCATGTTTTGGACTGATGATACAAACCCTTTGATTTTTAACATTTTATGCCCTGAATTTTTAATATGTCTAAAACTGGGTCATAAAACAGAAGTTTGTTTTTTTGTTTCTAATCTATTTTTTTAAAATTATAGACTCCAATGAGCATATCATATACATAGAGAATCACTAAAATCAGGGTAGCTTAATGAACACTCATTTTACATACTGACTCAATAGTTTTCTAGGTGACTTTGATTCTCACTGACTTTTTCGTATTTGCTATTGTGTGAATCACTCAGTTGTTAGATAAGTTGCTGAACTGCTGATGGAGAAAATATGTTCACCAATCTTATCGGCAGATTTAATTGTCATATCAATTACGAGCTTATGCTATTTTCCCATTAATACTACACGGATATAAAATTTAAATTCCAATTATTGTAGGTATGTTTTTAAAAGATTTTATTTATTCATTTGACAGAGAGATAGAACCAGAGAGCACAAGTGGGGGGAATGGCAGAAGCAGAGGGAGAAGCAGACTCCCTGCTGAGCAGGGAACCTGACATGAGGCTCTATCCCAGAACCCTGGGATCATGACCAGAGCCAAAGGAAGACACTTAACCGACTGAGTCACCCAG
Source organism: Mustela lutreola (assembly GCF_030435805.1). NCBI lineage: Eukaryota > Metazoa > Chordata > Mammalia > Carnivora > Mustelidae > Mustela > Mustela lutreola. Next base: position 71,708,466 of record NC_081295.1, read on the forward strand.
GCACCCCCAATGATTGTAGGTATTAATAAGAAGTTAAAATGACTATGTGAATGACTTGAAAACAGTGGCTGATACAATAAAATACAAAATCACAAAAAAATGTGATTTAAAGTGTATGACTTGACTAACACCACATTTTATTGAGCCTTTGGAATGCAATATGTACTCTGCTAATATTTGCACAGTCCTTTATGGAGGAAATAAAAACTCAAAAATGACCTCACAACTATTCTTTATGTATTTTGGTTCATCCAATTATACAAAGCAAATACTAAATAAGACAGACTGAAGAGAAGATATGACCACATTTCTAAACAAATACTCATTAGAAATCCCTTAATGTTTAACCATACTATTTCAAGATTCATAGTGTTTACCCTTATGATTTATACACCAATAGCAATAATGTCAAGGAATCTTGCTACTATAAGGACTCAAAAACTAATAAATAAGAAGAAATTATTAGGAATAATATTAATAATATTAAAGGACAGAATAATAGTAGGAAAGAAAGGAAAACATTTAATAAAGGAAAATAAATTATCTAGGTAAAAATCAATGCATTATTTTTACTATCATAACAAATGAAAACATGTAATGATTATTGCTAGTTTGTGGACAGGTAAGAATTCTAATTATCTCTGGCTACTCTGTGTGTTGTGTTTTGTAATGCTATTTACACATTACACATTAAATATATGGTAACAATTTTTAAAAATTTAAAGAGAAAATGTAAAATGTGGCTAAGTAGCTCATGAGTACCTCTTATAATTACCATAAGTAGGTCAATGAGGAGTAAGCAATGATCTTACATATTTGGAGATAAAATATTAAATCACATGAAAGGATATGGGCTCTATGGACTATATTTACCATAAGAATCAAGTCAGGGGGTGGGTCAGAATAGATCCTACAAAGCACTCAATTTGAAGGCAGATCTTCTAATTCCCAAATTGTATCCTGCTATCTTTTTCCCCAGCCTGATTGAGAAATTCTAGCACACCAGTAGAACCTAATTCCAACCCATTAAAAAAAGTCCCACATGACATGTACATTCAAACAGTTATTCAGACATTATCTCAAACTAAATAGGGAAAGAAAGTAATTTTATTTTTCCTTTGCAATAGTCTCCTCTCTTCAACTTTCCTACATCTCATGACCATACCAATATCTTGTGAATTCTGAAACTCCGACGCACTCTGGCCATTCTAGATTTCTGACATTAGTGTTTGGAGATGGGAGGGTTGACAACCTGCATTTAGTGAGTAGCTCCTGTGTATCAGGTGTTACCTGTATGAAAATCATGGGATACTGGGTGAGAAATAGTGAAGAGCAAAATACTCAGGGGGCCAGCTGTGGTGCTACACGTTTCTGTCCACTAGGGGGTCTACTATCAGCTTACATTTTAATTCTGGAAACATTGTTTTCTGGAAAAAGCAAGTAGGAAAAAACCGAAACATCACAGTGAAATAGCGTGGGAGTTCACCGTGCACAGCAGAGGGCAATCAGAGAAACTAGGAAGCTTCCAAAGCCCAGGGATCTTGGGGCTGTGAGGACTGCGTCTGACCCAAAGATTTGCACATCGGGGCATGGGAACTGGCCTGCTTACTGCTAGCCACACCATGTGGCCTGGTGTATCTCACCCATTGGGAATGACTTCTTCTGACTCTTCCAACTGCTGCATGGGTGAGGGGAGACCCTCAATCATACCCCTCCCACGAGGAAGTAAAATCGAGGAAGAGAACAAAAGACTCCTCAGACATAGAAATTACTTCGTTTAAAATCTGAACTTTCACTCAGTTCTACCTCTGAGGCGAAAACTACGCCATAGGTGAACAACCTTGAATTTAAATAAAATTTTGAAAAAGAAAAAAAAAATTAACACCTGAATTCTGAGCAAAGGATACTGTTTTCAGAAAACAGTACGAAGAGACTAGATAAAAGGAAAAACTGTGCAGGGGAGATGGAGGGAATTCAAAATATGATGTAAAGAAAAGGAGGTAAGAGAAAGTGTGTGACTTTAGCAGAGGAATCTTCACTTTAGCAGGATAGACATGCCTCCCTCACCACATCAGCATGGGTCATTAGACATTTACTCCCTTTCGACCGACTGCAGTCACTGGGTCCTCAACTGACTCAGGAGTGGAGAAGCCAGGAAGGAGGCACGTAGAACCTGAAGATAGCCCAGCTCAAAAACCACAGGTTAGGCAGAGGATGAAAGTCAGTCATGAGAATGAAAACAGATAATGCCCTAAAGTAATAAATCACATGATAGCATGATAATGATAATACCAAGAGAGAGAGAAGGAGAAGAAATCGTTGGAAGATTTAGCAATGATTGTCCCTGGGAGTGTGAGTTTAGAGGTGAGCAAAGTTAGGTCAGGGGATTGATTGTTGCTTGAAATTTCCTGCTTCTCTTTTCAATTTAAAAGGAAATAAAATATGCATGCATCATGAATTTTAAAAGAAAGGGAGAAATGTAGGACCTCTTGTTGGTGTGAAGGGTGAGGGTTGCTTCTTTCATTTCTGGGAACCTTTAAGAACCACTTTCTTTATATTTTTCAGGGCAGCTCCTCCTGCAGAACTGATGTTCAATTTCCTCTTTCATTTTAGTTAAGATACTTAAGTAGGAAATAATTTAATTATACTGATAGGAATAGAAATTAATATAGATACCTGTATCCCCATCATCCATATTTGAATAATATTAAGTTTTTATGCATTTGTCAAAATCTTTAAAAATATAGATTTGGACTTGGTTTGATAATATTTTATTTAAAGTTTCATATCTCTATTTTTGATTGACTTACAGTTTTGCTTTCTGATCCTGTCTCGTACAGCATTCTGACATCAAGATTATATCAGACTCATAAAATAAGCCAGGGAATATTTGTTTTTCTGTTCTGTAGAATGTTTTGGATATTGAATCCTTGAAATTTTGGTAGGCATTATTATTTTGTTATGGGTAGATTAACAACTGACTCAACTCATTGAATGACTAGACTTCTACTCAGGTTTACTCTTTCTGAGTACATTTAAATTTATTTTCTACTTCATCAAGCACTCAAATTTATTTTTAAAAAGTTGCTCATATATTTGAATATACCCATATTAAATCTATATTATCTCTCTTATTATGTCCCACTCTTCATTCCTAATCCTGTCCATATGTGTAAGTAATGCCTGAACTCTGCTTACTTAGTCCTGTTCTTCCTTCTTACTCTAAGAATCAGCTTCCTAATAATATTTTCCTTAGGCTGTTAATTTCTGCTTTTATTTTTATTCCTTTCTTTCTATATTATTTTGAACTTCTTGAGCAGAAACTTTAGATAATTGGGTTCAGTTCTCACCCTTTCCTAATAACTGCATTTCAAACTTCCACTTGCCTTTTTAGTGCCACTGGATGTGATGTGTAGTTTCATTTCCATTTTGTTACAACATATTTTGTTCTTGTAATTTCAAGCTATATTTTTCTTTGACCCATGAATTACTTTAAAGTGTGATTTTTATTTAAAACATTTTGGGGAACAATAAGCATAATTTTTTAAATTTTATTGCACTGCAATCAGAGACTACAATCTAGGTGCTATTGGAGTGTTGGGATTTACTTATACTTGCTTTGTGATCTAGTTCATGGTGCTCTTTTTTTTTTTTTGAAGATTCATGATTCTTTTATCTAATGGGGCATATAGAATTATCTATTCGATACAGAGTTCTAGAAGACCATTAACGGAGACTTGTGTAGTGTACTTTCCATATCTGCACCCTTATATCTCTTCACTTGACCTACCAATTTTTAAGAGAGAAATGACAAAATTTTCCTTTATTATTATAGATATGTTGATTTCCTCATTCTGATATTTGCCTTTATTCATTCTTAGGCTTTGTAGTTACATCTCTGTGGGTTCAATTTTTTTTTTTAAATCTTCCTGCTAACTTGATCCTTTTATTAAATTGTGATGATGGTATCTCTCATAATTCTTTTAAAAAAATATATAAAGCCTATTTTTATTATTTAATATTAGTATACCAGCTTTCTTCTGATTAGTGTTAGCCTGGTTTATCTCTTGGCCTCCCTTCTTTTTCAGTCCTCTGTATCCTTAGAGTTAGTGGTATATTTTATATACACCATATATTGATGGTTGCATTTGTCCAACATTTTTAAACCAATATAAATATTATTGTCATCTAACTAGTAATTTTAATGTTTGCATTTATTATGAAGGTAACTTGAAACAGAGACAGTTAATGCTCATCAAAAATTCTATGTGTTTATAAAAAATAAAAAATTTAAAAAAAAAATTAAAAAAAAAAAATTCTATGTGCCTATTTTTCCCAGTCTCTCTTACAGTTAGATGGAGGTATGTGACTATTCTTGATCAACAGACCAGATACGGTCCAGGCCAAGGCAGGGAAGAGCAGGCATGTCTCTTTTGTCTTTCTCTTTCCTGCCTCAGAGGCTCCACGGTATGGTGTAGCTATGAGACAGAGAAGGGTTTTCTGACACACTGGGTAGGATATGAGACAGAAATTTGGATTGTGGTAAGCAACTGATTTTTCAGGGCTTATTTCTTGAGGCAGCTAGTCATAATTACTCTGTCTGCTGTATTTTGATTAAATTTTATATTTCATGTTTTATATTTACCTTTTTTTTGGCTTCTGTTTTTCTATTTTTTTTTTTTTTTTTTGCCTTTTATAGGATTGATAGAAAATTCCACTCTCCACATTTTTTTCTCTTTGCTTATTTGGAAAGTATAGCTGTTTGTTATGGTTAAATGTGTGTGTCAGTTTGGCGAGGCTATGTCTACACGTTTTGGTCAAGCAAGTATTACTTAGATGTAATTACCATTTAAATCAGTAGACTTTGAGTAAAGCAGAGTACTTTCCATAATGTAAGTGGACCTCTTCTAATCAGTTGATGGCCTTAGGAGAAAAGACTGAAATTGTGAAGAATTGTGCTTCCAGACTGTCTCTGAACTTGATACATCAATTCTTCCTTGGTTCTCCATCCTGCTGGCTTGTCCTGCAGAACTCACACTTGACAGCCCCACAGTGGTGTGAGTCAATTCCTTAAAACAAATTTCAAAAACTCTCTACATATATATATATATATATATATATATATATATATATATATATATATATATATCATATTGGTTGTTTCTCTGGAAAACTTTGATTAACATTGTTATTTTTACTCCTCTATGATTATCCTCAATGTTTAATACATATACTTAACAAAGTTTAAATCTAATCAGTTTTTTTCTTTAACTCTCCTCCCAAAATTTCAGAGTTTAAAAACTTCTAACTCTGACCATCTGTCCATTTTCCTGTTGTTGCTCTCTTGTTCTTTTGGCTCAACTATTTAAAACAATTACACACATTTAGTAATTATCTTCATTATAATTTTCACTATGCTTAAGTTGTACAAATTTACTATTTCTCTGTTCACTTTGTCTCCTTAATCTCCAATTTCCTTGCTTTTGTTGACATTCCTTTTGAAGTGTATTTTATAGTAGCTCAATGGGAGTCTATAGTTGGTAAACCCTGAGTTTTTCTCTGAAGATGCCATTATTTTGTCCTCAGAATTCTGAGTTGAGTGGCATATCATATAATTATATAATACACCATAAGCATATTAGTGCTTCCATTGTGACTTCAGTGGGAAGTATGCTAACTGTAAAATCTTATTGCTTTGTAGATAATCTGCATTTTCTCTCTAGATTATTTTAAGATTTTGTTTTCTTTTTCTTTTTGGTTTCTGTAAGTTTAAAAGTTATCTTTTCATGTGCAGACTTATTTTTATTTAATGTGATGGTTTTCCTTACTTTGGGGAATCATGTTTTTCACCAATATTTGAAAACTTTCAGTATCTCTTTGACCATTACTATTCCCTATTTTCACTCTTTCAATTTCTGGAACTCCTCATAGACTTACATTTTTGCAATGTGCATTCCTTGCCTCCTAAAATACTTTTATATTTTACCATGTTTGTTACATTCTGGACAAGTCAACTCTAACTTATTCTCTTTTCATCTGTTACTAATATGCTATTTGGCCTTCCCCTTCAATTTTTAATTTTAATTCCTATATTTTTCATTTTTAGAAACTGTATTTGCTTCTTTTACAAATTTCCATAGTCTTTAGTCCCTCTTCCATCCATCTTTTCTATTCCTTAACATTTTAATAATTTAAATAATTTCAAATTCTCTTTCAGATTTTTCAGTAATCTCAGGATCATGTTAAGTACTTTGCCGGTCTACCCTCACTTCTACTTGATTATTTATAGTATATCAGAACAGAGTAGTTCTCTGTTTCTTCCCAGATGCCCTAGAGGCTTCAAGAGCCAAGACTAGTATCCCTGGGTCCCTGGGTGGCTCAGTTGGTTGGGCCTCTGCCTTCGGCTCAGGTCATGATCCCGGAGTCCTGGGATCGAGTCCTGCATTGGACTCCCAGCTCAGTGGGAAGTCTGCTTCTCCCTCTGACCTCCCCTCTCATGCTCTTTCACTCTGTCTCTCTTTCTCTCTCTCTCAAATAAATAAATAAAATCTTTGAAAAAAAAAAAGAAAAAAAAGACTAGTATCTCTGCCATTAATTTCTCAGCTTGTAAAGTCTTGTACCATATGGATGGTATAAATTTGGACTTCAATCCATAGGCTTGTGACTTTAGCATCTTACGAGACATTTTTTCACAACTGGAAGCATGAAAAGAAACAAGCTTCCAGAATGTTTCTGGGCTGCAAGGTATGAAAGCTCATCAATGACGAAAATCGTTCTAGAGTCTCATGCTTCTGTATACTTCAATTAGAGACTTCTCTTAGAGGTTCAAGGTGATTTCTGTGGTATCTTCTCTCCCTGCCTTGTCTTTAAAATCCCAGCCTCTAGATACTATGATGCATATTTACGTTCCAAATTCATTGAGCCACTAAAGTGGCAGCTTTAGACTGTGCCATTTTATTTTAACCTCCCTCTGTACTTTTAGATTTTCTTTTGTTTCTTCTTTCTTATAGGAAGTATGCATTAAATTTGGGGAGTTATAATTTATTTAGCATTTATATGAATTTCTAACATCAGGATCGACCTGAATCAACTCAGGCTGCATATTGTCAGAAATCTCTGGCTTTCCTATCTAGTGTCCTTGCTTCCTATTAGGGTTTTTGTCCCCACTGATCTGCCACATAAGAGTAAATTTACAAAAATCTAGTTCATTCCTTAGACTCTTGACCCTAAAAGCAATAAAAAAAACTTCTTTTGAGGTTTCTATGGATTTCTACTCTCTTCATGTTAAAGGAATAAACACTAAAAAATCACTTACAACAGCAGTTCCTGTATTTATTAGAATCAAGGCTTTAAACTTACTTAATTCCTAGGTATACTTCCTTCTATAAAATATATATTTTTTAGACTTCTCCCTCATCTCTGTAGTTTATCTAAAGCCTACATCTTGCTTATACAGCACTGTTTTTTACTACCTCACTCTTCTTGTTTCTATGAAAAAAAAAATGTCACTTACAAATTGCTTTCATTTTCTTCTGTATTTTATATTATTTTTTTAGAAATATCTGGAAAATACCACACTAAAGATTTTTAGAATTATGGCTCCCTCAAATGATGAGTAATTGTAGCAAGTAACAGAACTTGAATTTGGAGACTAAAAAGAAAGAACACAGTGTACTGGAGTTGAAACCTAGTATAAATTCTTCTATTTCTAATGCTCATTCTGGTGAAGATCAGACTGAACACTGACACTCATTGAGAAGGGGGAACCTGGGCTAGCGGGTATTAGTGAATATTGCTGGTGAGTGTGTGTGTGTGTGTGTGAGAGAGAAAGAGAGAGAGAGAGAGATCTTCGAGAACAAGAACTATGGAATTCACTCTATATAATCCTTCTTTTCACTGTTGTTGCTGTTTGTTATTGGAAGGCACCAGATTCGAGTGCACGGTACCTAAGATCTTTCTAGTAGAAAATGCAAAGGACCTCTCATGTGCCAGAAGCCTGTTGCCTCTGCTGGTGATTCCAAGCATCCAATAGCGTAAGAAATCTATTTGTCTGCCTACTTCTAAAACCTGATCTGGCTGATAACATAGGTTTTAAGTTCACATATCTAGAAATTTTTTTTAAAAAGTTTTAATTTTCTGTTGTTTTAGCATCAGAGGACTCTTTATAGCCCCAAAGCAATTAAGATTAGAATAAAATAATCTTCCTATTTTCTTTTCTAAAGTGACACATTTCCCTTCTCCTTTCCTTGAACCCACCAATGAGAAGTACTAAATGAGACGTTATCTTGGAGATTGTGTGTCGGAAAACAAATGCTTTATAGTATTTATTCCACCTGACACTCACAGAAAAATAGCATTTGTTTCTTCATAATGTCTACATTTCCAAAACACTTTATTTCGATATTTAAATAAATGATATATGCAAGACACATACCTGTTACTCTTTATAGAGGAATGCTCTACAACAGTCTTTAATTGTATAAAACCTCCACCTGCTTATTACTTAGCTAAATGACCGACTTTCTCTCACTCATATTTTCCTTTCAAAGACCTTCTTGATTTCGTGTGTGTGTGATTATAAATAGGTAAACTTAAGCAGATTTTTAAAATTGGAAGTTGCTTTAAAAATGCTGTCAATTATACTTTGAGGTTATTTCTACCATTCATTTGTTTTTGTCCTTAGGTTATTCTCAATACTTTTTTTTTCTTCTCACATTATTTCACATCCATTTTCTTCCCAATAGTAATTGCTGTTTTATTGTTTGTCTAACAGGTCTTATCTCTCCTCATGTAAATTCCTGCTTTGTTTCTTTGTCATTTCTTTCTGACCCACTGAAAACATTTTTCCTTCTTTTTAGGGAGAGACTCAAATCAGTACAGGAATCTTCTGTATTTTAATCCTTGAATTCTTTCATGCATAAATAATGAACTTAGTCTCATTGTTCTGCGTTTATCCAGCAGTAATACCAGATATTACATATACAGAATGCTAGTCCTAGTGATGTAATTGCTCAACTTAATATATACATTTGCCAGTCAACTTAATGACTAGCAAATATATTTATTAAGTAAAACAGAACTATATTATTAGTACATTAAAATTAAAACTTTATTTATTCTGTTCAGAAAGTTTCAACAAACTTTCTGTTCAGTCCAATAAACTTTCTGGGACAAATCAAGTCTTTGAGTTTGCAGATAGCCATTTAGTCAATAAGTGACTCTCTTTAGGATTTAGTTTTTACTTTTTCAGATATTTAATTATTTTTTATGTGGTATACGGAAAAAAGAGAAGGAATGATGATAACAAGAGGACATATGGCAATGTCTTACAGTTCATCCCAGCTCTTTGCTTGAGCCTGACTAGACTGTCATGTATAAGCATCAGTGTTATGGAAAGAGAACATTTTCTGCCTGTATAAAAATGAAAGCATTCTACATATAAAGTGCCAGTATTATTAAACAGCTCTGTAACAAAAAATGTTAGAAGCTTATGAAGATGAAGCAGCAACAATAGTGAGGTTTTGACTGGTACAAATGATTATAGATAGAGTTGAAAGATATTACTTAGAATAACATTCATTCATTCATTCCCTCATGAGTGCCTACTATCTGCCAGGTACAGTGCTAGACACTAAAAATGGTCCTACAATAAAGCAGAGGTCACATAAAAATGATGAACTTGGAGATCTCAGTCTTTAAAACAGAAGATGAGAAGATAAAGAATTTAGATTTGAAAAATAAGTTCATTTTGAAAAGATAACCAGGCATAAGGAAGTTTCTGCAAAAACTGTATCACACTTTTGAATAAGAAATAAACCCAACATATGGTATTATCACTTATTCCAGAGGAACCAAAACAGTAGTAACTGCTGATGGAATATGACTTTTTCACTATGACCACACTATAAACTTTTTAAGAGTGTGGTAAATATCTTTATTATCCCAGAGATCGCAAAAAAAATAAACCCTTTGTGACCCATACCAAAGCAGAGAAAACATTAATCTGTTTCTTTAACACTAATTATTTATGTATACTTCATCCACAAAGGTCCAATCTAGTTTTTTTTCCCCCTGAAATTCTGATGCGAAGACCAAAGGAGTTCAGAACATTTAGTTCAGAACATTTTAACTCAGCATGTTCTTCCCATGAAATATTTTTTAGCCTCAAATAGTATTATGAGGGTGTATCACATAACTTATTAACAAAATGTTGCTCTACATGGAAGGAATGAAGATTTTTCAGTACTAAAGATACTCAGATACAGTGTTATACTCAGAGCCCCTGAATTCTGAAGTATTATTTCCAAATGTATTTTGAAGAATGACAGCAGCCAAATGGTCCTTTGAAGGTACCCAGTTCCAATTGATACAAATGGTATAAATAGTTCAGAAGCATAGGATCTCACGTGTTTTGTAAAATGTATGCTTCCTAGTGGAGCTTCGCATGTAACTAATTTGTGGGTGAGTATAAGCAGTGGTGTTAATTTTCAGGGCACTTTCTTTTTTATGATGTTTGGAACAATAGCAATAAATGTCCCTGTCCAGAGTCTTATGTTGGACTGTTTTTCTTCTGTGAGTTGGTGGCAAAAAACTGTGGGGGCAGCTGCAATAATTTCAAGACCCTCATGAGTAGTGCAAAGCAGCAAGAAACAGAGAAAAGAGTTCTAGCATCACAGCACACTGAAAGTTATTTTGGATACGATTTTAAAGGAGCCTCTGAAAAGAATTCAAAGTAAATATTCTAGTTTGCTGGGATTTTTCCTGAGCTCATTTAAATTTGAGCAATTTTTTTCAGACCCTTATTTCAAAAGAATTGACCTGCATTCTTAGTACATAACACTATTCAGTTCTTACCAGTTTTGTAGCTTCATGCGCAAGACCTTTAGCTTCTTGGGCAATTTTCTCGGCTTCATCAATAGAATCCTTAATATGGCTGTAGGCATTGAAGGCTGCAGTGGCATTGAAGGAGATGTTTTTAGCCTCATCAAGGATTCTGTTGGGATTGCCCCCAAAAAAGAACATCAGAGCAGTTGGTACTCAAATGAAGAACATTCCACTTATAACCAATATGATTTCCAAATGATCACAGCCAAGATCACCATGATTCCAAGTCATAATGAGGTAGCTACTTATTGTATTATAGTTTTCGATTTAAACTCATATTCCTAAATAATTCAGCTATGAAATACAACCAATATATTTTTAAACACCCATAATGTCCTTCAGAAATTTCTGCAACCACATGTACAAGGCAACTGTGAGCAGGGAGATGAGCCTTTAGGTCATCTGTAAAGCATGCTATATGTTTGAGAGCACCTGTACCGTAGTACTGGAATGAACTTCACACAATCTCTTTAGGGGCGGTGTACTGCCCAGATGAAGACAAATGAATCTCAGAAGGTTAAATGGCTTGTCTCAGATTACATAGCCAACACATCCCTGACTAAGGACCTGGAGCCTGCATCTGTGGACTTTTAGCTTACATGCTCAATTGGCAAAAGTTTACTATAAAATGAATTGTGCCCAAATTGTGGCCAGGGTCTTCAAACATCAATATTCTCCTTTGTATCAGTGATATTGAGTCCTGGAATAGAACCTTTATACATGTTATATATTAAATAACAGATCTGAGGCAATTATTCTTGGGGTTTATAGGACTGATATTTATTATGACAATCCCAAAATTGTAGCGGAAGCATACCAGTTATACCTAGAAGGCGATTTATAGGTCAAACACACTTTGCCACTTGACCCTCCCTCCTCTGACCCATTAAGAGTCTCAGCTATAGTGAGCTGTTACTTCACAGGGGAATATGTAGTGTTTCCCTGGAATTTGAAAGAGAAAAAAAAAAAAAAGACTTAAACGCTATTTATGGGAGCACATTGTCAGAAGCCACTATTTTAGTGATAGTTTTGATTTCATTAAAAATATAAAACTAGAATTTGAAGCAGAATGGGTGTTTATACATTATTATTTAAAGCGCTAACAAAGCAACCGTTGTGCTCTCTTTAATAAAGAACAGAAAGTATTTTTTCTTAGTATAGCCTAGGGCTATGTTCCCTCCCCCTACCCAGCCTTATTTGAATCCACTTTTAACTCAGACTTTTGATGCTGCCTTCAGTGGAGCTTTGCCCAGACCCTCCTAATTAGGCTCTCCCACAGAAAGGCCATGTAGCTTGTATGTTCCTAATTAGAGAAATCAAGATTTGAAAGAAATGCTCTACCATTTCTGCTCATCACAACTTTTGGACAAGTGTCAAGATACACAGACATTTTCAACAACAAATGACATACCCATCAAGGACGGCAGATGAGTCATTCAACTGAGCCGCATGGCTCTCAGCCCGGGACACTTTCTCAGCCAGGTTCCTGTCCTTTATTTCCTGGGCAAGGTCATCAATTTTATCTTTAAGCTCTTCAGACATGGGTGGCAATTTAGTTTGAATGTCTTCAACATACTGATATATAAGAAGAGAGGGCATTTTAAGTAAGTGAATCCAAGCTTCCTCTCCGTTACAAATTTCTCTGAGATATAATTACACATACTTTTTTTAATGAAACTTCAATTTTACTAATATAGCAAAAAGAGAATAGAGAATAAAAGCTGTTATTTAATGAGAGAGATTAGGAAATACATGGAGCCAATTTACACCAAGAAGAACCTAACTATCTTTTTCTAAGAAAATGCTTCTTCGTAGGTATAAATGCATAAATGATAGTCATTAGAATTTTTTAGGCCATATGTGTTTCTATTGCCATATAGTACAGTGTCTACTGCATTACGCACTGTACTGAAAGTCTGCTTACAGGTTTACATTTCTCTTTTAACCAATGTTATATAAATATTGAAGCAGATTTTAAGAGCTATCCTGGGAACAAGAAATGCCCTTCATCACTATGGAGAAAAAATAAAGGTTTCTAGGAGTGTTGTGAGTACTCTCACACAGGCAGTCATGTCTGTTGGGAGAACAATGTGGATTTTTAACTGTTGCCAAGAGCTCGCACGGTCACAATGCAATCAAGCAGAAACGATCTGACACCCACAAGGAAAAAAAAAGTATTTGGTTATGTTGCTGAGATTTATCACTGCTTCCCACTTATGAAAGCTTATGCCATTATTATTTTCTTTAACTTTGGCTTTTATGAAATACTCACATCTATGACTGAGTTGATTTCGCCTGCAAGACGGTTGGCTTCATCAAGTATGTCATTGCCTTCTTTTAAAGTGTTCTCAGTTTGTTGTTTGCCACGTTCAATAGCCTCCTTCTTTTTCTGTAGTACAGTATGAACAAAACATCAAAATGCTCTTTGGATGAAACCCTATCCGGCCCAGTATTCCTTCCTCTGACTTCCTTGAGGGGACTAAATACAGGATTTGCAAACAAGGCATGTTGGGTTGACAATGAGGCTGGATGAGAATGATATCAACTACCTGGCTGGTCCTTCAAGAATTATTTTATTTATATCCCTATCTAGATACTTTCTTCCTCCCAGTGTGAGAAAGTCATCGAAGAGAAGAAAAGTTATGTGATGTTAGTTGAGGAATGAAGAACTATTTCTGAAGCAAGATGGACACCCATTTTAAACTTCAGTGTAAGCGCCAAATATAAATTCCTGAGCATGTGGTAGCACCCTGAATTACACTGGAACTAGACATTACATTCCAGAATCAAGGTCCAAATGAGTACTTTGTGAGCATAAACATAAGCAGATTTAGTCTAGGGGAGTTCTGTAAAAATTGGAAGAAGTGAGACTTTTAAGGGAACTTAAGGGAAGTGCTTTTCAAAAAAAGAGAAACGAACACATGGAAGAATAAATTTAATGGACTGTTCCATAAAAAGAGAGCAAGCTCTGATTTTTCCTTGATGCTGAGAGCTTGTCTCAAAACTACATGGAACTCATTCCTAGCCTAGAAGGGTAAAATCAGTGAGAGAGAAATATTGTTATTTTTCTTTTGGAGTGTACCTTTGTCTCTTCTCTCTTTCTCTCTCTTTTTTTTTTCCCCTTGATACATCTCACTCCTTTTCTCAATCACTTGTGCATTTAACAGCATCCATTTTAAAACACTGTCATTTTATGTTTTTATATAGATAATAACGTTAGTTTTATATTCATTTATATCTCAAGATGTGCCAGATTATTTATCATTAAATTCTACAATAACTCGTGAGGTCCTGTGTTTAACACCTTTTCAAATAATAGGAAACTGAACAAATGATTTGCTCAAGGTCACACTAACTATGCAGTAGAGGTTTGGGCCCTGGTTTAGCTAATGATAAAGCTGGGTCTTGGTGTATCAAAGCACGGTCTCTCCTCTTACGGAAATCACTTGACTTATTTGCACTGGGACACTGATTTCATACCTTCTTTTCCTGTCTCTTCACCAACCACCTCAATAAGCTATGAGCACACACATCTGGGTCTGACTTGTGACCCTTGTGGTGGCAGTTCCTTTCCCCATGAGCTCTCCCCCAGTCCTCTGTCTTGTTTCTTCCTCCACACTCTGTTCCTGGTCACTTCTCTGACCACCTCTCTAAAATAGCAGTCATCCTCATCCCAATTATTTTCTACATGCCGCAGCACAGTGATTATAAACTAGATGCCTGCATTAGCCTGCCTGAGACCACATCCCAGCTCTGTCCATCCATGAGATATGCAAAACTGGGGCAAGTTATTTAGCTTCATGTAAAATGCTTAGTCTCTCCTTTCTCCAGTGTGGCCCATTGACCAGCAGGAGCAGCAATACCTGGAAGGGTATTAGAAATACACGATCTGTCTTTTCAAGAACTACCAATCTACATTTTAACAAGAACTTTAGGTGATCACAGCAAAAGCTGAGAAGAACAGGCTTAGAACACTGCCTAGCACACAGTAAGCACAACACGATTGCTAACTTATACTTTATTTTGTTCTTTGCCTTAGCACTCATTTATCTGAATTCTATTCTATAGGGTGGCACAAACTATAGAAACATAGATAATATTATTTTATTTTTTCTGTGGATTGAACCATCTTGATTGCTTCTTCTAGGAGTTGCTGAAAGCACTGTTACTTGATGAAAATCAGGGACACCAATTCATCATAAGATGCATGTACAGGATAGGAACCAGTGGAAATGCACAGCCTGTTGAACTGTACATAACCGAAGAAGCATAACATACTGAATACACCATGCTAGCTCACTGAACATATCATTTAGTATACATAGTAATCCATGCTCCAGACTTTACATGCATATTATATACTCATTGGTCTAGTGACTCTCTCCCTCACTATAATAGAAATGCCATAAAGACAGTCTATGTGTATCACTGTACCTTCAGGACCTAGAAAAGTTTCCTCCGTAAACATTTCTGAATGAATAAATGAAATTAGACTCCATTCCTGGGACTTTCTCCATTGGTGACACTTGGATCATTCAGCTAGCCCCATCCCTGGCTAACTCAGAGCAAATCTCACTATGCCGTTCTTATTCATGGACAACACAGGTAGGTAGGGTCCTCCTGGTGTTGCTGTTCACAAGTCGTATCTTATCTTCCATGGGTTTAACATTCTTTCCCCTGACTATCAATATTAGCCCCTAGCTTTTATATGAACTGATTTAAAGTCATGCTATATTCTGACACTTGATAATCTTTTCAACTTGACTTGTTTGTATTCATGAATCAAGCTAATTTAAAATGTTGTACCAATCGGAGGGAGAGAATATTTCCACATATAAGTTAGGTGAAGAGCTAATTTCAATTCAATTCATTCTGATTTCAATTAAGTAGTGAATGAGAATCTTCCTAAAAGCTCTATTTGAGTCACTTTAGGGAACCAACTGTTAGGCAGAGGTAAAAATGTGTTCTTTATCATCCTAAAGCAGAAATGATAATCCAGAGACTAGGGAGATTTCAGAGGTGGCTAATTTTCAAATTAGACACTAATGGAATATAGCTCCGAACTCTTTGGAGCTCCCAAATATTAATGAAAGTACTGATGCAACTTTTTTTTTTTCTTTATGGCAATTTATTCACTGGAAAAAAAATCTGTTCTGTCTTTGTGCCAGACACTATTCTTGGCCCCGAGGGTACAGTGGGCAGGAAAGAAGTGTTCCTCATGGCTTGCCTGGAGGAGGGAGTAAATGAATGAGTAAATTTATACACTAATATTTTAAAAATAATTCGGAGTGCCACAAATGTAAATCAAGAGAGGGAATGGATAGAGATTGATTTAAGATAAGAAATACCTAAGGTAGGAAGCTTCAAGGAACAAACAGGGAGCCCATGGATAAAGGGAATTCTTCTCCCAAAGTATGCTATAAGCATAAATATTAAGTCTTTCCACTTAAGATCAAAGTTGATAATATTTCTACTTTTAACTTCTAATCAGATCTTAATTCATTCCAGAGCTCTCTAAATCTAAAACCTTTCTGGGTGTGGTAGAAGGATTAAGATTACACAGAAGTTTATTTCCCTGCCTATCTAGTAACTAACTACTTTCTCTGAATCCTTCCTTTGGCAACCTTCTGATGATCGATTTGGGGACTGACTCTTGAGCACATGTTACCTCACAAAACTGAATGGCTCATAATCTCAAGGTCCACCAGGCGCACAGTCCCCTGTGCCCTTTCTGCATCTCTGGAATTTCCCCTCTAAGCCAGTGCCCCTCTGGAAGGCTGCATTCAAAGTCTTCTATAATCCAAATGCTATTTCCAGAGCCATCTTCTGCTACACACTTCTGGAGCTGAGCAATGAATTCTATGGCTGTCTTTGACATTGTGTGGGATCACCATGCGCTTCCAGAGTTCTGCATTTGGGCTCATGTGACTCCAACATTTCTCTTAGTCATTGCTATGATGCCATCATTTTTGTGACTCTTCTGCAGATGCTCCTAGCCCATATTAATCACAGTATTATGTACTGTGAAAGGTTCAACTGCCTGAATTGTACAGTATATGAGGCCAGGAATCATTCCTAGTCAATGTCAAACATCATGGTTACCAACAGCACCTTGCTGTGTTAGGTATGACAAATATTTAATATTATTACTGCCTACTTTCCTAACCTTAAACCACACTATTTCACACAAAACTAATTCTCCAGTTTATATAAACCACTCACACATTTTCCAAAATGTAACTAATCCATGACCCCAATATTTCAATTGTTAATGATAGTTTTCAGGATAAGACCCAAATACCTTAACTTGATCTCAGAATGTGCTTGGTCTTTCATGACTCATGTTCTGGACCTTGTCTGTCTTCTCTGGCTCTCTATCCCTGATTTGTTCCCATGAAGTCTTCATTCTAGTCCTATCAATCCACTGAATTTCCTCCCAACTGTCTTATGTTTTCTTTCCCCACCCCCCATGTCTTTACAAATGGTTTTCCATGTTTCGGGGATGTTCTTCTTTATTCTACTTTAACTAAGTAGTGCTTTTTCTTCAATACTCAGCACATTTATCATGTCCTCTGTGAAGCTCTCCTTAACCCACAAGTGATTTAGGTTCCCTTCCTTTGCTTACCTCTATGATAATTACTGTAGCGCATAAACAGTGACTAACTTATGTGTACCTCTCACTAAATACAAATCACCTGAAGCCATCAGAGATGGTGACTTATTATTTATATCACCTGCTCTCAAACTTAAGGCTACATCCAAATGTCTGGAAGGATTTTTAACACAAGTTGCTGGGCTCCACTCCCAGTTTCTGAGTTGGTAGGTTTGGGATGGAGCTCAAGAATTTTCATTTTTAACAAGTTTCTAGCGGATGTTCACCTTACAGTTCTAAGGACCACACCATAAGGACCAGTCTTTGATATAATCAATTTTTGTGTTTGACATATTTCTTGAACTTGTAGGGGCTTAATAAGCCTTTTTAATTAAAGAAAAAAAAGCTTATTTCCTTAAAATAAAAAAAAAAATAACTTTTGAGCTGGGCCTTAACAATGGTACCTTCTTTATGAACACAGGCACAAAGCATTTATCTATTCAAAATACACTGTAACCATCATTTGACTGAATAATAAGCTGTATCAGTTACTCTCAAACGAGTATGCACAATGGATTAACCTATGGAGAGTTTTAGAATATGAACCCTGGCCTACAGCCCAGACTAACCAAAAGACACATTCTGTAGGAGCTCAGGGAACCTGCCTTTGAACACACTTTTCAGGTGATTCTCAGCTAGCTGGTCTACTAGGAACCTTGGTAAGCAACCTAATCAGCCCTTGCAATCTTAAGTAAGCTGTGTCTTACTCATGGTCATTTAGTCAGTTTTTCTATTTACTCCAGTAAGTTTTTAACAAGCCTTTAGTTAAGCATGACACACAAAATGAAAATACAGAAAGAACTGCTTAGAATCCTTTGCAACACTGACTACATAAGCTCCAGGCATCTCTAGGGGCGCCCAAGAATGATGGCTCCTGGTTTTAAACATCACTAAAAGGAAGGAGTAGCTGAAAGGACCATTTACTGAGCCACTATAATTCTTCTTGAAATACTTCCCAAATGCTTATTATGCTTTCCACACAGGTAATTTTAATTTCTTAAACTGTTGCCATAAAATGGAGAGGTGCACCTCTGGGTAAGTTACACCACTGGTGTGTCACTGAGCAGGATGAATCATGCCGGTGCTTGGGACATGACAGTAGCCCAGCATCCTGCCTTACAAGATAGTACTTTTTCTTTAATATTTCCAGCATGTCAGTCAACTCCAAATTGGTTAAGATTAGGTACTTCAGTCAAGAAAAAAGTGAACCTCCTTAATCTTCCATCAGAATGACAAAGATAAATCCCAGAAGAGGGACTAGGAAAAAACACTTAAAAAAGTTAACTCATCAGGGTGCCTGGGTGGTGCAGTCCGTTCAGCATCTGCCTTTAGCTCAGGTCATGATCTCAGGGTCCTGGGATAGAGTCCCACATCCGGCTCTCTGATCACCCAGGAGCTTGCTTCTCCCCCTTCCCTCTAACCCTCCTCCCAGCAAATAAATAAATAAAATCTTTAATCTTTTACTTTTTAATCTAAAGGAAAATGGAAAGAAATGAGGAGATGAAAAGAAATCCAGATTTGTTCTATTCAACTGCCATTCAATAACATTTTTGAGCATAATAAATGCCAGAGGGTGTTCATTTATAGTTGAGGGTGAGATGATACACTAGAAGAGATGGAGGTCTGCTGCTGTTTTCAGATCTTTTGGGGTTAAACACTTTGAAAACAGCCAGGGTAGGTTTGTTCCTGGAGAGAAATTGTTGCTGTTGTTTCAATACCAAATACAGGTTGTACCGTGAAATGTGCTGAATTTACTCGGGAAAAGTGCTCAATTTGCCACGTCAAGTATTAAGGACAGAAAGAAGGGAGGGAGGAAGGGAAGAAGAAAAGGAAGAATCTATTTTAGTTCCAGTCTCCTCAGTTATCTAAAAAAGGCAGAAGCTGCCCGTCATTTCTCGAGGAGAGAATTACTCTTGTCTGTAAGGAAAAAGAGGGGAAAATCACTGACTTGATCTGTTCATGGTGGTCCCTTTGAAAATTTCATTTGCATAGAACACACTGCAAAGAAAAAGAGAACCAAAATCTTCCCAAACCCTGGACTGTCCATGTGCCAGATTCCATTAGGGAATACTTGGCACTTTTGTGACCGATGGCAGCTAAATGTTTAAACAATGGTGTGTGGGCTACCAAATCATATGAAATCAGTACTCAGAGATACCTTGGGTGTGCTCTAGCATAATGCACTCTTTGGGTAGCCTGAAGACTGAAGCTTTGAGAATTCAGTTCCCTTGCCCAAGATGTATTTCTAGAAAGTGACAAGTTGTCATTAAGATGTAGGTCCCATTATATCACACTGTCCTCAGAATCTTTAAGATTTTGTTATCTAAATTTTATCTGATTCTATAGAAATGGTCATTGAATTTTCTTGAAAAAAAGAGATCTTTACCTGTTCTGCTCTTTAGAAGTCTCCTTTCAGAGTTGTTCTTGATTTGGGTAAATGTGCATCAACTTGACTAATCAGCCATGTTCAACCCCCAATCCTCTACCCCATCCCTACAGATTCAGGTGAGAATCCCTAAGACTCACCTCCAAAGCAGTCATGTTTTTCTGGTTGGCTGCAGATAAGCGATTAGCCTCTCTGATTTTCTCCATGGCTTCTCTCAGCAGGTCCCAAGCATCATCAACTCTGTCTTTGTAGTCTGCCAATATCATCTGGAGACCCTTCTCCATTTCCTCGTTTTTCCCTCGGGACTCTCCAAATAACTTCTTCACTTTCTTCAGAAGGCCTTCGGCAGCTCTGCAAGCAGCCCAGCCCAATAACAGACAATAAGCCCTTGTCATTGCCTCACGGTTTATTGGTATTAAAACTGTGTTACAAAAAGATGTTAGCATTCAAAGAACAGAAAAATAAGAGGATTTAAAGCAGGTTGACTATACTAAATCAAGATGAAAATGGATACCTGAAAAGTGGTAAGACCATTTATAATTAATATTAAAGCACAAAAATATACACATTTAAAATGTATTAGTAATATAGCATTTTAAATTTGAAAGAGTCACGTTTTTCTCATAATCTGACTGATAAAGTAAATTTTATGATCCACTTCACATACCCCTGCCCCCAAATCCCCCAGTGTTACCACAGTGATATATTTTCTCCATTACTTTGAATATAAGGTATGAACATTGATATATTTGTTTAGAAATTGTGAACAGAACCATTCTTGATGTGCTAATACAATATCATGATGCTGATCTACTTTTCTGTTTTCTTTCAGCTAAGTGATCTGGGAGTTTCCTGATTTTAACTTAATGGTTTTCCTAAAGCGATAATATTCTGAGCCTTTAAAAAAAGACCAAACACTTGGATAACAGTAGTTCTCAAGCTAACCGGCATCACAATCCCCAACATGCTTACCAAAACAGATTGCTTGGTCCCATCCCCAAATCTCTGGATTCGGTAGGTCTGGGATGGAGTTTAATAATTTGTATGTGTAGGGGCACCTGAGTGGCTCAGTGGTTAAGTGTCTGCCTTTGGCTGGGTCATGATCCCAGCAACTCAGGATAGAGCCCCACATCTGGCTCCCTGCTCACAGGAAGGCTGCTTCTCCTTCTCCCTCTTCCTTCTGCTCCTCCTGCTATACGCTCACTCTCCGTCAAATAAAGAAATAAAATCTTTATAAAAATAATTTATATGTGTAACAAGTTCTCAAGTGTTGCTGATACTATTCATAACATATATATTATTTAAGTATTAATATCATCACTTTGAAGTTAGGTGACTATAAAAGTACACAGCTATTTTTTACTGAATATATGGTCACATAATTCATCTGCATTAGTATAATCACAATTATTATTCCCAATCTCAAATTTTCAGCCCTAAATTCAAAGTAGTAGGCATTTATTATTTGAGGACTCTTCTATTCAGCATTTCCTAAAATGACAAAATGCACAAAATGGATTGCCAAATTTACAACTTTATTTATCCAGAGATATTTTCATTAAAACAACAACAACAAAAAACTATTGATGGTTTACAAGTCCCTAACGCAAGCGATTAATAAAGCAAGTCCTAGTTATGGAAGGGATAGCACCAGAAAAGATCATTCATTTAATTGTTTAAATATAGGAAAACATGCTTTTAATCCATTTTAGAATAAGATAAATAATAACTAAGTGAAAAATAATGAAGTCTCTTGTACTCAAAAGTGTGATGAAAATTTTAGAAAACTGTTAGCAATCTGGAAAGCTCACTGTATCAAATGAAAAAACAATAAAGCATCTACTCACACTAACTCATCTTCAGCAACTTCCTTTTGTTTGTCTAGATTTTTCCTTCTCAGTTCTGCCATCATCTGATCAATCTCTTTCTGAAGCGCTTGCAAATTTCTCTCAAAGGCCTTGTCTTGAGTTCCGAGAGTTTCATTTAGTCTTACAGCTTTTTCATTTACAGCTGCAGGGGGTAAGACAAATTTTGTAAATTAGTAAACAGAAGTGCCACACGCAAAAATGGCAGCAAGCATCTGCTCTTCCCCACGATCTCCAAATGAAATGTAGTTTGCCACGGGTGTTCCTGCTGGGAACAGAGAGGTAGTTAATAACGATCCCTAACAAACAGGGAAAGGTGACATATTTGTCCAATTATATTTCTTTTGTGGGCCACAGTAATTGAAGCATGGTGTTTCTATCTCACAAGGAAAAACACGCTAATAAAGAAATGGCCCAAACCTTCTTCAAGTAAGAAGTAAACAATGAGACGCAAAGCCTACCACTTGGAAGATGAAAACACAAGGTCTGTGCTACTGCTAAGACACAATCATATTCAGTCAGTTTGCAAATACTGAGCACAGAAAAACCTCTCAGTGATGAGGTCTCTGAAAACGAACCTGCCCTCGCTCCTCCACGCCGTTCTATGTTTCTGTTTAAAGGAATGAGGGAGGAAGCACTGGACTTGGGATGAGGGTTCTACATTAGGGCTCAAAGCTACCTTCTAGCCAGAACATTCATTGTAAGAGTCTGTGTTTATTATGCATTGAGTAAAGAAAGCTTCAAACTGGACTCTTCAGAATTTAAGGATTCTCTGGGTGCTTCAGGTATTCTACAAACAATGTCTATTCTGTCAAGTATCTATCTGATAGGTTAGCATTCTGAGCAAGTTTCATTTGAAAAAAGAATCCTATTTCAAATAAAAGTCAGAAAAACTGGTGAGTTGAAACATTTATGCAATTCTACCATTGGTTTTAGGCCAGCTTCTCCAGAATTGTGCTTTATGATGCATTAACTTAACGAGGTGAAGGGAGGTGTTTTCTCAAACTCTCGTGTGTCAATCCCTTATCTCTGTAATATCACCCGTGAATGTCCTTAGAATAAGGCCCTGTGTTGGCCAAGAGACATTTTTTATTATTCCATGCTATATCCTAAGATGTCATTCATGGCATAAGGAATACTGAAAATTCACTTCTACTCTTGGAGAAACTTTTCTGATTAGCACTGGTTGGAGCTGTTCCAAGGGTAGTTATTCCAGGTTCTTTTAACAGGTGAACAGAGCTGCCATGAAGGGTGTGACACAGTGGTTCTGAACTATGGTCCCCAAATAAGTAGCATCAGCCTCACCAGGGAACTTACTAGCAATGGAGATTCTCAGGCCCTACCTCAGACCTATTGACCTAAAAATTCTAGGGGTAAGGGTCTAGCAATCCTTGGTTTAACAAGCCCTCCAGTGACTTCTTCTCTACACTAGAGTTTGAAAATCATGGTTAAGAAGAAGGAATTGGGTTTCAATCTTGAATTTTACCCTTCCCAAAATGCATGTTTCAAATTCTCTTTTCATGATTAAGGTATTTGGTTAGAAAGTTGCTGCCGTCAACCTCTTATTCTGACAGTCATAATCCAATCTGCAGAACAATTTAAATAAGCTGTTTTAGAGAAAAAACATGGCCACTCATAGCCCTGTGGTAGAAATTTTTGCTCAGGTGCCATATTCCTAGAAGTTAGGGAGGCTAGTTTGCTCTTTGTCAACTCTTTAATAGTCCTACTCTGACACATACCAAAGAACCTTCTCAAGATTTCACCACTACAGTTGCTAAGTTATCACTTAGGCTGCATTGTGTATCTTAAGGAACAACAGTGATGATGGACTGATTAACTGGAAAGCTCCTTGATCCAGTAGACTTTGTGAGAACTATGGCAGAATGCTAATTATTAAAATGTAAGGTTTATACTTCTTAAATTTCAGGAGAGGTGGTAGAAGTATGTTGAATTTAACTAATTGTATCATTTAACTAACCACTGACCTCATTTGCATTCATAAATCCCACTTTTCAAATTGTTAAAGGTGTAGGGTTTTTTTTTTTTTATTAAGCGAATATATAAATGAGTTTTGATTAGAAATATTTTTTGAAATTTGATTGAATATAGGTCCTGGGCCTACATGTTATTTTTTTCTTTTATAAAGTGAGTATATAAAAGAACTTTGATTAGAGATATTTTTTGAAATTTGATTGAATTAGGTCCTGGGCCTGCATAGTTCTAAGGGGGTAATGTGAGAGATACAGACTCACTTGTGGTCTATTCTCAAAACTAAACTTCTGCAGAGAAGAACTTGCTAGAAAAAGAATAAGAGAGAGGAAAGGAAAGGAAAAGAATAAGATGGCTATATCTTTTGAAACATAAGCATCATGTTTTCAAAAATGAAAGCACTATGTAAGCAACTAGAAGAAATTATTAAGTCACACAAAAATGATGTTAGCAAAATGATACTGCATTAAAAAAGAAAGCATCATTTTAGTAGAAGAGATGTGATTGCTCCCCTACTTTTATATTAATTTGGAAATTCTCTGAATATTTTTAAACTGAAGATGAACATGTCAGTCTTTTAGATTCAAAGGTATACACTATCAGCTCAGTACATGTTCATCAGAATTGAAAATAATTATGACATTAATATAGCTCTGAAATTTACTTATTTCTACTTTATTTCAGAGAAAATTTTAAGTAGTTTTGAAATATCTTTAAAAACAAGATAAAATTAACATAAAAGGAAATGAAGTAAAGATAAAAAATAATGTAAATCCAAAGACATATTAATAGTATCTCAGTAACCAAAGCATAGAAGAGAATTTAAAAGGGACACTTAAGACATATACAGTATCTGTAACATACAAATACATTAATCCATCAGAAGAAACAAAGTTGTTTTTCATACTGAACCAAAAAAATATCCTCTGATGGATAAATTCATCATGAATGACAAATACTACTATGACCTGAGAAACAGGAAAGAAGATGTCTAGCATTTATTAAGTCCTAGTATACCTTAGTACATATGATAATGTTATGAGTTGTTTTATGTATACATACGTGTGTGTGTGTATGTGTGTGTGTGTTCACTCCTTAATTCTATGAGTTCATGGAACAAAATATAGAGTATTTGTGATCTAATCTGGAGTCATACCAAAGTAGATTTTCAAAATTATAGGGAGATTAGAATGCCTTAGATTAATAGACCTTGATAATCTATGAAGAGATCATTACTTATAATGGAAGATAGAGGGAGTAAGGTATCCCATCTATTTAAAAATAAAACTAGATAAGTGGCAGGCAAACACATTCATTTTTCCCACAGCAATTTATTGCCACTAATAAAACCTAAAAGTACTGATACTATCTCCAATTAGTATAGTTCTAAGAGAAAAAAAATGGGTGAGTTATGTTGTATAACCCACTCATGACTTTTGGGGAGTTTTCTTTTAGAAAAATCTCCTGAACTGCCAAGACTTGTAATACATATAAACATCTCAGTCAGGGTTTCATTTGCCTCTGGCACATTCAGATTTAAACATTCAGGAAATTTTAACAGTTGGATTAGTTTTGCTAAAGTTCTTTTATAAAGGGCTATGCATATCATGTGTGTTACCATTTACATCAGTAGCTGCCGGAAGAAGGGAACAATGTCCACATTTCTCCCTGGTACAGGAGCACAGCTATCCCACATGGACTTTCATATAAATTAGGAAAAAGTTATCCTGTCTGGACAGACACAACCAGGCTGCCTGACAGATGCATAATTTAGAAAAGGGAGACACCTTTGATGATACCTAACCCTTTTCTCTGATGAATGGACTGTGGATGGAGAGTAAAACCTGGATGAAATCCCATCTCCACCTGCCACTCCTGGTGCCTTTGTGCAGTGCACAGACTGGATAGTGGGTACATGGCAGAGTGAACCAATGAGCAGTGTTGACGCTGGAGTCTATGGAAAACATGGCCCAGCATTTATCCTTAATCATGGATACTTTTTAAAAAAATTTTTTATAAACATACAATGTATTTTTATCCCTAGGGATACAGGTCTGTGAATTGCCAGGTTTACACACTTCACAGCACTCACCATAGCACATACCCTCCCC
Organism: Mustela lutreola; assembly: GCF_030435805.1. Classification (NCBI taxonomy): domain Eukaryota; kingdom Metazoa; phylum Chordata; class Mammalia; order Carnivora; family Mustelidae; genus Mustela; species Mustela lutreola. The sequence continues at coordinate 71,734,353 of NC_081295.1, forward strand.
AATGTCCATAATCCACCCCCCTTCTTCCTCCCCACTCCCCCCAGAAACCCTAAGTTTGTTTTGTGAGATTAAGAGTCACTTATGGTTTGTCTCCCTCCCAATCCCATCTTGTTTCATTGATTCTTCTCCTACCCCCCCCCAAACGCGCCACATTGCATCTCCACTTCCTCATATCAGGGAGATCATATGATAGTTGTCTTTCTCTGATTGACTTATTTCGCTAAGCATAATACCCTCTAGTTCCATCCACGTTGTTACAAATGGCAAGATTTTATCTCTTTTGATGGCTGCATAGGATTCCATTGTGTAAATATACCACATCTTCTTTATCCATTCATCTGTTGCTGGACATCTAGGTTCTTTCCATAGTTTGGCTATTGTGGACATTGCTGCTGTAAACATTTGGGTGCACGTGCCCCTTCAGATCATTACATTTGTATCTTTAGGGTAAATACCCAGTAGTGCAATTGCTGGGTCATAGGGTAGTTCTATTTTCAACTTTTTGAGGAACCTCCATGCTGTTTTCCAGAGTGGTTGCACCAGCTTGCATTGCCACCAATAGTGTAGAAGGGTTCCCCTTTCTCCACATCCTCGCCAGCACCTGTCATTTCCTGACTTGTTAATTTTAGCCATTCTGATGGGTGTGAGATGGTATCACATTGTGGTTTTGATTTGTATTTCTCTGATGCCAAGTGATGTGGAGCACTTTTTCATGTGTCTGTTGGCCACGTGGATGTCTTCTTTGCAGAAATGTCTGTTCATGTCCTCTGCCCATTTCTTGATTGGATTATTTGTTCTTTGGGTATTGAGTTTGACAGGTTCTTTATAGATTTTGGATACCAGCCCTTTATCTGATATGCCATTTGCAAATATCTTCTCCCATTCTGTCAGATGTCTTTTGGTTTTGTTAACTGTTTCCATTGCTGTGCAAAAGATTTTGATCATGATGAAATCCCAATAGTTCATTTTTGCCCTTGCTTCCCTTGCCTTTGGTGATGTTCCCAGGAAGAAGTTGCTGCGGCTGAGGCCAAAGGTTGCTGCCTGTGTTCTCCTTAAGGATTTTGATGGATTCCTTTCTCACATTGAGGTCCTTCATCCACTTTGAGTCTATTTTCATGTGTGGTATAAGGAAATGGTCCAATTTCATTTTTCTGCATGTGGCTGTCCAATTTTCCCAACACCATTTGTTGAACAGACTGTCTTTTTTTCCATTGGATATTCTTTCCTGCTTTGTTGAAGATTAGTTGACCATAGAGTTGAGGGTCTATTTCTGGGCTCTCTATTCGGTTCCACTGATCTCTGTGTCTGTTTTTGTGGCAGTACCATACTGTCTTGATGATGACAGCTTTGTAATAGAGCCTGAGGTCCAGAATTGTGATGCCACCAACTTTGGCTTTCTTTTTCAATATTCCTTTGGCTATTTGAGGTCTTTTCTGGTTCCATATAAATTTTAGGATTATTTGTTCCATTTCTTTGAAAAAAATGGATGGGATTTTGATGGGGATTGCATTAAATGTGTAGATTGCTTTAGGCAGCGTAGACATTTTCACAATATTTATTCTTCCAATCCAGGAGTATGGAAGCTTTTTCCATTTCCTTGTGTCTTCCTCAATTTCTTTCATGAGTACTTTATAGTTTTCTGAGTATAGATTCTTTGCCTCTTTGGTTAGGTTTATTCCTAGTTATCTTATGGTTTGGGTGCAACTGTAAATGGGATTGACTCCTTAATTTCTCTTTCTTCTGTCTTTCTGTTGGTGTAGAGAAATGCAACTGATTTCTGTGCATTGATTTTATATCCTGACACTTTACTGAATTCCTGTACAAGTTCTAGCAGTTTTGGAGTGGAGCCTTTTGGGTTTTCCACATGTAATATCATATCATCTTCAAAAAGTGATAGTTTGACTTCTTCTTTGCTGATTTGGATGCCTTTAATTTCTTTTTGTTGTCTGATTGCTGAGGCTGATTGCTAGGACTTCTTGTACTATGTTGAATAGCAGTGGTGATAAAGGACATCCCTGCCATGTTCCTGAACTTAGTGGAAAAGCTTTCAGTTTTTCTCCATTGAGAATGGTATTGCAGTGGATTTTTCATAGATGGCTTTGATGATATTGAGGTATGTGCCCTCTATCCCTACACTTTGAAGAGTTTTGATCAGGAAGGGATGCTGTACTTTGTCAAATGCTTTTTCAGCATCTATGGAGAGTATCATATGGTTCTTGTTCTTTTTTTTATTAATGTGTTGTATCACAATGATTGATTTGCAGAAGCTGAACCAACCTTGCAGCCCTGGAATAAATCCCACTTGGTCGTGGTGAATAATCCTTTTAATGTATTGTTGAATCCTATTGGCTAGTATTTTGGTGAGAATTTTCGCATCTGTGTTCATCAAGGATATTGGTCTATAGCTCTCTTTTTTGATGGGATCCTTGTCTGGTTTTGGGATCAAGGTGATGCTGGCCTCATAAAATGAGTTTGGAAGTTTTCCTTCCATTTCTATTTTTTGGAACAGTTTCAGGAGAATAGATATCAATTATTCTTTAAATGTTTGGTAGAATTCCCCTGGGAAGCCGTCTGGCCCTGGGCTTTTGTTTGTTTGGAGATTTTTGATGACTGTTTCAATATCCTTACTGGTTACAGGTCTGTTCAGGTTTTCTGTTTCTTCCTGGTTCAGTTGTGGTAGTTTATATGTTTCCAGGAATGCATCCAATTCTTCCAGATTGTCAAATTTGTTGCCATAGAGTTGTTCATAATATGTTCTTATAATTGTTTGTATTTCTTTGGTGTTAGTTGTGATCTCTCCTCTTTTATTCATGATTTTCTTTATTTGGGTTCTTTCTCTTTGCTTTTCAATAAGTCTGGCCAGGGGTTTATCAATCTTATTAATTCTTTCAAAGAACCAGCTCCTAGTTTCGTTGATTTGTTCTATTGTTTTTTTTTTTTTTTTTTTGGTTTCTATTTAATTGATTTCTGCTCTGATCTTTATGATTTCTTTCCTCCTGCTGGGTTTAGGCTTTCTTTGTTGTTCTTTCTCTAGCTCCTTTAGGTGTAGGGTTAGGTTGTGTATTTGAGACCTTTCTTGTTTCTTGAGAAAGGCTTGTACTGCTATATATTATCCTCTCAGGGCTGCCTTTGCTGTGTCCCACAGATTTTGAACAGTTGTGTTTTCTTTATCATTTGTTTCCATGAATTTTTTCAATTCTTCTTTAATTTCTTGGTTGACCCATTCATTCTTTAAAAGGATGCTGTTTAGTCTCCATGTATTTGGGTTCTTTCCAAATTTCTTCTTGTGATTGAGTTCTAGCTTCAGAGCATTGTGGTCTGAAAATATGCAGGGAATGATCCCAATCTTTTGATACCAGTTGAGACCTGATTTGTGACCCAGGATGTGATCTGTTCTGGAGAATGTTCCATGTACATTAGAGAAGAATGTGTATTCTGTTGCTTTGGGATGAAATGTTCTGAATATATCTGTGATGTCCATCTGGTCTAGTGTGTCATTTAAAGCCTTTATTTCCTTTTTGATCTTTTGCTTGGATGATCTGTCCATTTCAGTGAGGGGAGTGTTAAAGTCCCCTATTATTATTGTATTATTGTTGATGTGTTTCTTTGATTTTGTTATTAATTGGTTTATATATTTGGCTGCTCCCACGTTAGGGGCATAAATATTTAAAATTATTAGATTTTCTTGTTAGACAGATCCTTTGAGTATGATATAGTGTCCTTCCTAATCTCTTCTTATAGTCTTTGGCTTAAAGTCTAATTGATCTGATATAAGGATTGCCACCCCAGCCTTCTTCTGATGTCCATTAGCATGGTAAATTGTTTTCCAACCCCTCATTTAAAATCTGGAGGTGTCTTTGGGTCTAAAATGAGTTTCTTGTAGGCAGCATATTCATGGGTTTTATTTTTTCCATTCTGATACCCTGTGTGTTTTGATTGGGGCATTTAGCCCGTTAATATTCAGGGTAACTATTGAGAGATATGAGTTTAGTTCCATTGTATTGCCGGTAAGGTGTATACTGTATATTGTCTGTTCCTTTCTGATCTACTGCTTTTAGGGTCTCTTTTTACTTGGAGGACCCCTTTCTATATTTCCTGTAGAGCTGGTTTGGTGTTTGCAAATTCTTTCAGTTGTTGTTTGTCCTGGAAGCTTTTTATCTCTCCTTCTATTTTCAATGATAGCCTTGCTGGATATAGTATTCTTGGCTGCCTGTTTTTCTCGTTTAGTGCTCTGAATATATCATGCCAGTTCTTTCTGGCCTGCCAGGTCTCTGTGGATAAGTCAGCTGCCAATCTAATATTTTTACCATTGTATGTTACAGACTTCTTTTTCTGGGCTTCTTTCAGGATTTTCTCTTTGTCACTAAGACTTGTAAATTTTACTGTTAGTTGACGCGGTGTGGACCAATTCTTATTGATTTTGAGGGGGGTTCTCTGCACCTTCTCAATTTTGATGCTTGTTCCCTTTGCCATATTAGGGAAATTCTCTTCAATAATTCTCTTCAATATGCCTTCTGCTCACCTCTCTCTTCTTCTTCTGGAATCCCAATTATTCTAATGTTGTTTCGTCTTATGGTGTCACTCATCTCTCGAATTCTCCCCTCATGGTCCAGTAGCTGTTTGTCCCTCTTTTGCTCAGCTTCTTTATTCTCTGTCATTTGGTCTTCTATATCGCTAATTCTTTCTTCTGCCTCATTTATCCTAGCAGTAAGAGTCTCCACTTTTTATTGCACCTCATTAATAGCTTTTTTTTATTTCAACTTGGTTAGATTTTAGTTCTTTTATTTTTCCAGAAAGGGCTTTTATATCTCCCAAGAGCGTTTCTCTAATATCTTCCATGCCTTTTTTGAGCCTGGCTAGAACCTTGAGAATCGTCATTCTGAACTCTAGATGTGACATATTACCAATGTCTGTATTGATTAGGTCCCTAGCCTTCGGTACTGCCTCTTGTTCTTCTTTTTTGTGGTGAGTTTTTCTGCCTTGTCATTTTGTCCAGATAAGAATATATGAAGGAGCCAGTAAAATACTAAAATGGTGGCAAAGTCCTTAGGAAAATGCACTTTAGCCAAATCAGGAGAGACCCCAAATCATGGGGAGGACAAAGGGGATAAAAAGAAGTTCAGAAAAAAAATTTTAAAAAAAGCGCAAATTTTAAAAAATATAAAAAAGAAAAAATATGTATTTATTAGATTGGTGACTAGAACAGGGTCACCCATTTAATTTTGGGAGTATTTTGGTCTCTTAGAAGAAACTACCTCCCAAAATTTTAATGAATGAAATATATATATGAGGGTAAACACAATGAAGGGATGGAATATGCCTATAAAGATGAAAAAAAAATTTTTTTAATTTCTAAAAAAAAAGGAGTTGTTAAAGTAAGTTGGTTGGGAGAATAAAGAAAAAGAAAGTGGAGAAATTTTGCTCAGGCTGGAGACTAGAATAAGTCCAGAGCTAGATTTAGGGCAGATTTTGATCTATTAGAAGTTGTACCCCAAATTTTTTAGAAGAAAAAACCCTATGTGTATACAAAAAATAAAGTTAGATACAATAAAGGATAAAATATGACTATAATAATGAAGGTTCAAAAAAGATTATTATTTTTTTAATGAAAGGTATTGTTAAGATAATCTAGCTAAAAAATGTTAAAAGAGGAAAGGGTAAAAGTTAAAAAAAATTTAGAAGAAGAAAAAAAATTAAATTAAAAAAATTTAAATTAACTGCAAGACTAAGGAATCATGGGGAGAAAGCCATGAACTCCATGCTTTGCTTTCTCCTCCTCTGGGATTCTGCTGTTCTCCTTGGTACGTGAACTTGGTCTTGGCTGGATTTCTTGTTGATCTTCTGGGGGAGGGGCCTGTTGTAGTGATTCTCAAGGTTCCTTGTCCCAGGCAGAATGGCACCGCCCTTACCAGGGGCCTGGCTAAGTTATCTGCTCGGGTTTGCTTCCAGTTGTTTTTCTTCCCTGAACGCTTTCTGTAGCGTCCAGAGGACAGGAATGAAAATGGCAGCCTCCCAATCGCTGGCCCAGAGGAGCCGAGAGCTTGGGGTCCCACTCTTCAGTGTGCTCTCAAAGACAAGCACTCAATCACTCCCATGTACCTGGTCTCTGGCTGCACTCCAAGCTCACCCAGCCTGTGACCAGTTCAAGGTAACCCCGAGTTGAGAGCTCACTCCTCAGCTCTGTCTCTGCAGCTGCTTTCCTGATCTAATACCTGCAAGCTCTGTGACACTCAGACACCCCCAATCCTTCTGTGATCCCGTGGGACCTGGGGCCATGCTGACCCCGCATGGGCTTCACCCCAATTTAGCCTCTGGAGTGATGTCCCTCAATGGAGCAGACATTTAAAAGTCCTGATTTTGTGCTCCATTGCTCCGCCGCTTGCCGGGAGCTGGCCCCTCCCCCCGCGATCTATCTTCCTTTGCTTTAGATTCACTTCTCTGCTGGTCCTACCTTTCAGAAAGTGGTCGATTTTCTGTTTCTAGAATTGTTGCTGTTTTTCTCTTCAGTCTCCTGTTGGATTTGTAGATGTTTGCAATGGATTGATAAGCTATCTAGTTGATCTCCAGCTACCTAATGTCATCTCAGCCTGCTACTTCTCCGCCATCTTGACTCCTCCCCCAAGCATGGATATTTGATTGAAATAATTTCAAAATAAGTTTCCAGGATTGGCTATAAGTACTGAGGCTATAAGTAGAGACTGAGGTAGAAGGAAAAGGAAAATTACTTGGGTTTTGACCACTGCCTTCACGGATCCAGGCAGAAATTGTTTTACCCGTAATGGGATTTTTTCTGTGAGGGCTGTGTGGAGAACATTTCAAGTCACATTAATGGGAAATAAAACTGGGGAAAGCACAAAAAACTCCATATAGCAGAGGATAAACCACAATGAGTTAATTAAGAATTTTGTAGTAGGTGTAACTTCTGTTTCAGATCCTGATATGTTTCGCCTCAGATTAAAACTCTGTTGCTTCCTGCAGTGGGGCATCTTTGGGAGTTTCTCTCTCTTCCTGGCTAGTGATCCCTAAGAATTACCTGTCAGGATATGCCTTGAAGGTTATCTCACATCCTGATTTATTTGGTTATATTTCCAAGCAAAATATCTAAAACACGTAACACTATAGAGTAATCAAAATATTTTTAAAAGAAAAAGCCCAAAGCATTTTTCCTACTTTTTAAACCTGCATGTTTGTTTACTGTTTAATAATAGAAACTTATGATTTAGAGTCTTTTTAAAAATATCTTCCTTAAATAGTTCTTAATCTGGGGTTTAGCCCCCAAATGGCTTCTACTTTGATCCTCCATCATATCGGTAGATGCCAAGCACTAATTCCTTTAGAATTATGGATTAAATGCAGTGAAGCTTCTGGTAATATAACAAGTCCAGACTCTAAGCAACAGATTTTCATTGAAACCAAGTATTTTAAAAGCCATTTTGAGAAACTAAAGTGCTGCCTTAATATACTGAGTAAAATGATAAAATTAGCTTTTTAAAAAATTAATCTTTCTAGTAGTTTTGAATACAAACAACAGCAAAGCATAAGTTTTTGATTATCTATTCATAATAGCCATTGCTCAAAAATTAAGGCATTCCCAAGGGACTGCATTCAATTCACCAAGACCCTGGCGTCATAATGACTAACTCACTACCTGTTGTCCCTTATTTAACACTGTAAATTGTAGATGCTCCGCAGACCATGATCTTGACGATCCCAACCAAAATATTTTTCAAAACCTGACCTTACCCTCAGATTGAGAAATGGCATTTCTTACTAGAGAAATTCCAGTCCTGTGTAATCCCTTTTTCATTTTTCTGGTGGGAGACATAATGATTAAATTGAAGGATTCTAATACCTTCTGCATCCTGGGCAAGCTCCTTAATGAATTCTCCTAAGGAGTCTGCTCGCTTGTTGGTCCTCTCAGCATCCTGTCCAGTTTGCTCGCCATCTGCTGTCACTTTGGTAGCCTAATGATCCAAATTCAGGAAAAGCATAATTAATTGAGATGATGAAGCTACAGCGAGATAAGCTCCCACTAGCTACATTTTCTTTCAAATATAACTCTGAGCCAAAGGCAATCGATGAATTATTGATCAGATATACTGGAAATGACACCCCGTGCTCAAGTATACAATTAAACTTTATTACTTCTTCCATTAAATGGAAATCAGAGAGCTGTACTGGGTCTTTTTAGAACCCTTGCTCTATGCAATGACACAGAAGAAGCGATAAAACACAATTATTTTTGAAGTATCTTTGAGGTAGAGTTGCCAAAAGTCTTTAATGGATTTTTTAGCCTCCACATGTTGCAGTTTTGTCTATATTTTATTTACTGAAAAAGTGTGGAGCATAGCAATGATCTCTGGAGGAGGACCAGGCAGTCTGTCTCAATAAGCTTGATCCTATAGATGCAGTCTAGATCAATACGTTAATTAAAGAAACACAGAGGAGAAATGCTTAGCTACTAAGTAGTAAATGCTTATTTTATAACACTCTAAAGATGCCAGGAAAACATTAAAGAAGAATAAAGGCTAACTCTTCCCATACATCATCACCAGAAAAGATGGCTGTTAATCACAGTACCACACATCATGGTCAACAAAGTGAAACAACTTCACAAATAGCTTCACCTCCTGAAGAATGTACCCACGCATTTGCACCTTCCTTCACATTGAAGATGCCACATAACACAAAGGAATCCATTTAACGTGTTTATAGTTAAGATATGCTATATTTAGTTAAATAAAAGGGGCATGTATAACATTCAGTTTCTTAAAAGATACAAGGTTTAGAGCACCTTGAAGTAGGTATACAGTTTCTCTCTCGAAGCATGTGCATATGCTAATAGGACTTCTTTTTTTTTTTTTTTTACTAAAAAGATAGAGATAATCTAACTATAGATAATGGATCAAAGAATTACAAATTGCCTTAAAATAATTTGAGAAAGGTCCAAATTGGCAGAGTATTAATTCTCTATAATCCCGTACAGAGTGTTTGCCTTCTAGACATGCCCAGAGATTCTAAATTTTTTCTTACACATAAGTGGATTTTAGATAGAAATTAAAATAGAACTAAATGTCTGGCCAACACAGAACATCGTAAGAGATGCTATAGAAATTATACTGCCTTTTGTGATTTCCCAGGGGGCAGTAAAAGGTTTAGTTCCTGACCACTTTCAAGATTTTACATGAAAGGTAGACTATAAAGGCCAACCATCATCAACTAGTTTCTCAACCTGTGAGTGTTACCATCACAAATAAAAAGATGAAAGGGTAAGATCCATGGGAAGTTTTAAAAATCTCTCTTAACAGTCTGCAGTAAATATCCGAAATTATTTGGAGGGTGCTAACCAATTGGTCAAGTAACTTTTTATATATACATTCCACATGCATATACATTTTCAAATGTTATTTGAAAATTACTAAAGTCAGCTGCTTAAGATATTGGACTTCTAAGCTATTATAGATGTTTATCTAGACTGAATTGACTGTACTCTACAAGACCACTCCTATTTTCACATAGCAGAGACTATACTAAGGGATTTGATCTACATTATGGTCACTTTTATTATCTTAAATTATTAATGTATTACCAGTACTGTATTGCCACACATGGTGTGCATTATAATTTAACTTAAAATGTATTCCTTGCTTTATCAATATCTTATACTACTAAAAGATCATAACTTACATATTCACATGAGAAAGGCTACAAATTCTGATGCATAGCCAAAAGCATTTAATTTTTTAAAATAAATGTATATTGAGGCACTGCCTCTTTTAAATTCTGGATGATCATGAACTGGTCATGCCTTTAATTCTTCTTCCTTAATGAATTTATACAACAATATATAAGAGTCATCATTAATAAATTTGGTACTGATTATAGGAACACTGCAATAGTAAGAGGTCAAGAATTCTAAATGATCCATGGTAAGAATCAAGTTAGAAAAGTTATCACGAAGACACTATGCAATCAACCACCCCCCCACCCCCCCCCCCCCCCCGCTTCTGTTTAGTATGTAAAAATATGCTAAACTCTTCCTTTCTTAGGCTGGGATCCTGCTGTCTTTACCTGGAATCAACTTCCCCTGTGTCCTTTCAATGGCTGGTTCCTTGTCTTCTGTCATCTTTCAGCTTCAGTGTCCCTTCTAGCTGTGGTCATTTCTAGGGCCTAGCCAGGATTCCAGACTTTCCAAAGAACATTTTCGTCATAGTGCCATGCATTTTAGAATTACTTAGGACTCCCTTATTTATTGGTTACCTCCCTCACTAAAGGGTAATCTGTAGGAGAGCAGGAACTTCATCTGTTTTGCTCATCACTTTATATCCAGCTCCTAGTGTCCTAGTGTGATGCCTGAGAGAAAATATTCAATGAATGTTCAATAAGTGATTAAGCAATTACCTAATGAATCTTGCTAATCTTATTACCATTCTCTCTCTTTTTTTAAGATTTTATTTATTTATCTGCCAGAGAAAGAGAGTGAGAGAGTATAAACAGGGAGAGCAGCGGGTAGAGGAGAAGCTGGCTCCCCGGTGAGCAAGGAGCCTGATGTGGGACAGAATCCCAGGATCCTGGGATCCTAACCTGAGCTGAAAGGAGACACTTAACCAACTGAGCCAACAAGGTGTCCCTTATTACCATTCCTATTGCCTGCCTTTCTATGAATATTCCCTGTTTATAATGTTGTTCCTTAACTCCTCTCCAATTAACCAAAATTAATCCAGCCTTCAAGAGTCAGTTCCAACTCAACCTTCTCAGTGAAGCCATCCTTGATTATTTTGGCTTATGCTTTATTATATTTTTTCCATTTTCTTTCTTTCCTATTAAAATTTTTCTTTTAATATGCCATGAGATATCGTGATTATATATCTTTCAAAGAACTTTCCTAGCTGCATCTTCCAATTCTTCCAAAGACTTCACCAGTCTTTCCAGTGCAATAAAAGATTTTGTATTATACTTCTGCCTTCCTTCTCTTTTTGAAAGTAGTATCATCCTGATGACATCAATGGTCATACATTCTTATCTAATGAGGAAAAACATTTACAAACATCAGAAACCCAAGGGAAGGAGAGTGAATGCCGCATTTCTCTGTTGTCCCCAAAGTGCTAAATCTCACAAAGGGATACTTCCAAAGCAAACACGCAATGATTTTAAAACTTTCACTGCATCACAACAATGAAGCAAACAGTAATTAAACACCTACCAATTTTTTCCCTCAAAACAAAATAAAAAACAAAACAAAAATGTAAACAGGAAGATATCCCTATTTTTGCAGTTCCTCCAATCATGTTAGAAGGGTCTCAAATTCAATGATCAAATAGCAGTATTTTCATTTTAAGATGTTCCCCTTCCCTGCCCCCTAGGCATTTAACTTGAAAGAATAGGCTTTCTTACATATTAATTTTATACATATTTGAAGCAGCAGGAACTATCAATAATTTGGCATTTCTGTTTATAGTAGCTCCAATAGTTTTTTTTAACTTCACAAAGCTATTATCCAGCGTTGCTCCAAAATAGAGATTGGAGATTCTAGGTACCAATTTTTTTTTTTTTTAAAGATTTATTTGAGAGAGAGAGAGAGAGAACATGAGCAGGGAAGAGAACCTCAAGCAGACTCCCTGCCCATTGGAGAGCCAGATGCAGAGCTTGATCTCACGACCCACAAGATCATGATCTCAGCTGAGACCTAGAGTCTGACACTTAGTGAGCAACCCAGGCACCCAACATAACATTCTGAAATCAATGTTTAGTCAAAGAAATGGGAAGCAGGGCATTACACTTAATTTTTGGATTCGATACACTAAAAAAAAAAAAAAAAAAAAAAAAGTGAAACCTAGGAGAAGTTTCCAAACATTTTATAGAAGAAATAGAGACCTGCAAAATCTGACTTTGATTTGTATGAATTTTACACACTGCATAGATCTGTGGCATCTGCTAACTGCAGCAGATGTGTACGTATTTACCCCTGCCTTGTACCCCACCCTCACCCATCTCCTACCTTATACCAGCTATCATGCACAGGAGCCCAAGTCATCAGAGACAACCAGTAAATGCAGTGTGGTGACCTGCTGTGAAACATCAGAGAAAAAAAAGTCCCTTTCCAGCTTCATCAACGTTTTGGTGTAGAAGAAAATTGACAGCCAAGTTCTCATTCTTCTCAGAAGCAAACTATGTTCGTAGCACAAGTCCTTCAGGAAATCCGAGTGCCTTTAATCTTTCTGTGGCTTCTTAGTCTGGAGGTGCTCATTGAGTGTAGCTCACAGACTCAATTCCACCTACTGCAACTCGACCACTGTCGCCTCCCATCTGGGCTCCCCCAGCTCCTTGACCCACCTACTTCTTAACCTGGTCCATTTAACACCAGAATCAAATGTTCCTGGGTTTGACTAATCTGTTGCAGGAGTTGAGAATGTTCTTGGCCTCTTGCCACAATGCTAGAGGCAGGGAAGGATTCTTTTGAGTCATTTGTCTCATCTGTTGAAACTGAGGCTGATCCATAGGAATTCAAATGGTCTTCTCCAGAACTTGTTGTAGAGTCGCTGCAGCTGCAGCCACTGAAGACTGGGGAGCCAGCCCTCGTGCTAGCTGCTGAGGAGGGAATCAACCACAGTCTGACTTTCTCTATCTCCAGGATTCCCATAGAAAGAGGCTCCACTACTCTGTCAGGGTAGTTAGAACAGACTCTCAGAGCAGCAATCATTTGCTGGCCTTCATGACCCATGGATATGATCTTGGTTACCATGTTCTTACAAGACTGCCTTGTGACACACACACACCTGTTGCGTCTTCAAACAGTTTGGCCAAGAAGACTCTCCTGATGTACCCTCTGTTGATGGTGGGCTTATAGCCACTGGTGCTTCTGCTGGTTTTTCTGTAGGGTTTTCTTGTTTCACTGTCCCGAGAGGTGCAGGTGTGGGAGAAGGAGTTGAAGCAGGGGCATGGGTGGGACCCCAAGCAACAGCCCACACCAGGGAGGAGCTAACAGTGGTGCCATGGCAGGATGTGATGGCTGGGCTGTAGCTGGTACTGTGCTGTGACAGCTTTAGGTGTTGGCACCATAAGCACCTCCAGGATTCTTCATCAATTTGATATACTTTTAGACCAGTATCATCATGGAGGACTTTGCCAGAATAAATTAATTTTTGGCCTGCTATAGGAAAGACATCTATAGGAAAGACATCTTTCTCCCTTTTCAGACTCAACCTTCTCTTTGGTGACTCCATTGTCTCGCTGGGGTCAATGTCAATCCTGTTGCTGGACGGTCTGAAGGGTAACCTGCTTGGTGCAACCAGGCAGCTCCGCACTGGGTCTGCTAGCCACTGGGTAGGACCCTTTCTTAGATTTTTAAAAACAACGGTCATTACCACCATTCATGATGATGTTGAGTAATTACTTTATTTGGTGTTTTTCCATGTCTACCTATCTCTGTCCTTGGGGCTGAGGCTAGGTCTTATTTATTTATTTATTCATTCATTCCTCAGAGTGCCAGGCAAAGTAGATATTGAGTGATTCGCTGGTATATTGAATTATCTACAAATCCCTTTGAAGTTCCAACATCTGTTGGAGGAAACAAACAAACAAACAAATCTCTATGCCTTCCCAATACCATGCAAACTGGCCTTCTGCCAGGTGCTAGGTTTGCCAGTTGAATGCGGATAGCTGGGCAGTTTCTGGGTGCTTTTCAGAGCCTAATGGGAAGCTTGTTTAGGCACCAGATCCTCAGTCCCAACTACACTTCTTTCTTGTCACTGGCCTCATGGTCATTAAAGACTAACCTGCAGTTACACACCAAAGAGCATGTGGGTGCAGGCAGGGTTGGGGTTGGGATGAGGCAGAACTCTTTAGGGCCAGCACAGTGCTTACTGGGGGAGAAGGTAGCCTTCCCCTGCAGAGATAAGAAGAGCCGCCCCTCTCGGCGGTGCTCCAGAAGCAGAGGAAATGTGAGGTTCCTGGTAAAAAAAAAAAGGCATTGACTCATGGTATTAGCTCTCTAAAAGGTGAGCGATAATGTCAGGCTCAACCACACCCTGGATTGATATGTGTGTTCAGAAGGGCTTGTAATATTCTCTTGTGTCTCATTTACTCTTCCTGCCTTTAAAGATACACAGAGGGCATAATCCCTATTATTATACTGACGAAAGAGTAGTTATGGAGAGGGTAAGTGCCTCCTCTGAACTCATACAGAGAGGGAATTGGGGGCAAAACACAAATTTTCTCTCAGCTTTATATTTTGTCCATTTCTAGCACTAACTTATATTATGCTAATATCTGGGAAGACGAGGAAAATACATGAAAAAGTTGAGCCTTCTGGATGGGAGGAGGGACGCTGCTTGAGCTCAGGTAGTACTTGAAGTATATCACCTTAAGGCTTTAGTAAATTAACATATTTAAAAACCCATGGCAGAACATCATATACAGACATTTTTAAAAGTCATGTCTTATTACACAGTAATTAAATTGAAGAGTCACCCTTGTCAAAACCACCCATGAGAGACTCCATAAAGGAAGCCTATGACAAATGCACGATCACCTATGCAGAGTGGTGATAGATAGCAGTATCATGGTGAAATTCATGACAATCAGTTTCACCCAGGACAGGCTATTGATAATGTTACAGATGAATGCTAACTACTACATTGAGAGGAGCTCTCTGTCTGATTCAGTTTGGCTCTCCTTGCATCTTATTAAAATGCCATTCTATGCCTTAATCATATTCCCTCCTGTTCACTATTATCTTGTCCTTTGAATATTTGACAAATGTCTTCTCATTTATCCTACTATGTTGTACAATCTTCCGTTCATTCTCTATCTTTGATTTTCTTATTTTTAAATCCTCTTACCTCAGTTCTACAATCTTTCCAGTGTTTCTTTCTAACTGACGCCTTAAGCAGTACCTTGTGTATCTCTTTTACCTTTGATTATCTTTTTTTAAATTCAAGTTCACTAAGCTAGGTATTTTTTCCTTCTATTTTTATTTTTCCTTTTTTTTTTTTGGAGTATTTATATTAGACAGCATGCATTACCATTAGGCATGCATTAATTTACTTCTGAACAATGTAGCTGCTACTTTCTTGCTTTAGCTCAAGCAATTCTCACTGTGCCTCTTGAAATCTGCACATAATTTTCTTGGTTGGATATTACTAGTGTCTTTCATTTTCTGCTTTCTTTATGTTAAAACTAGAATTTAATGGGGCAAAACTAACTAGTGAATAGACAACATTGCTTAGATGCCATTCGCTTTTGCATTTGCAGACTTATATGGCTTCCTGCTAAAATTAAAGTTCAGATCTAATCATTTATATGATATTCTCAAGGGTCGTCTTCAAAAACTACCAGTTTTGTATATCTAAGTGTCAGTGAAGTACTCCTCGGGCAAGCTATTAGGCAATACACAAAGAAAGCGATAGGGAGAAGCCAGGTGGCTCTCTGGAATGGTAATAAGTGACTTCTATACAATTTCTCCCTAAATAGTTCAGGTGTTAGTTTTAAGAGTTCCAAACTGAACAAGTGTGATGTGCTTGATATTCTCTTTATCTCTCTTTTAAAATATAATAGCAGAAATAAAAAACATTGCTGACAACTTAAACTTCTTAACACTATAAATAAGGTAAACATACAATATTGTTGGCACTTAAGTCATTTAAAAAGTAGTTAATCATTTCCAAAATAATTTGATTTAAATTTGATTTTAAATAGGCAGTAAAAGACAATGCAAATATAGCTGAATTCTGATATTTTATATAGTTCAGTTTATTACATATTATTCTTACCTTATGGATAAACATTTAGGAGATGATTATCAAAGAAGTAAAACATCCAACTGAATATAATTATAAATACATGCCTGATTTTAGTGTATTTTTGAGACATTAAAAAAACCAGTGCTTATTTTGAGTTTTTCTACTTGTCATCTAGTTGTTCAAATGCTATTAAATTATTTACAGTTAATTAATTAAACAAATTACTGAACTACTGTGTGCATGACATCGGTGATACTGTGATGAGAAAAATTAAAAAATTAAAGGACATACCTCCTGCGCTTTTCAAGCCTATAGTCTGATAGAGTAGAGAAGTATTTGTTGAGTGATCATGAAAATAAATTTATAATTACAAACTGAATAAAAAGTACAGTAGTGTGAGACAGTAGTATAAGACACCTAAAATGTCTCTCAGAGGGCAGGGTTCCATAATTGAGGTTTGAAAGGTAAACTGGAATGAATAGAAGTTAACAAGATACAGGAGAAGGTGATTTACTTCAAAGGCTAAAAAAACATGTGGAAAGGCTGTGGTGAGATGAGGTAACTGAAGGGCAGTATGGCTGGAATGCAGATGGCCAGAAGCACAGTAGGAGACGCAGCCAGCAAGAGGATTTGAGGCTTTAACCTAAGAGCAATGAAAAGTTGGGAGGATGAGTTTAAGCACTCAGGTGACATCTTCCAATCTGGAATAGCAAAAGTGTATTCTGGCTACACTGTAGAGAACAGAGTGGAAGGAAAACAAGAGTAAAAGCAGAAGTAGTAGCTAGAAAGCCACTGTGGCCATTTCAAACTAAAGATTATGGAGCTGGAATGAGAGTTGGGTAGTGGAGAGGAGATCTGTACAAGAAGAGCAATCCTCTGCATTTGGTAATGGGTTGAATAAGTGGGAGGCCCATGAGGAAGATAAAGGACCAAGAAAAATTTCTAGCTTTCTGGCTTATATGTTAAATGCATCAGGGTCCAGATAACCAGAAAGATGAGGCTGGGCAGTTAAGCAAGAATCAGATCACAATGGAAGAGCATCATATGTCATGCTAAACAAAATGGAGAGCTGTTGTAGAATCTAAAGGAGAGTGACATGATGAGATCCATGATTTGGAGAGTTTACTCTGTCATATGATTAATAATTGGTTGGAGTTGGAAATGGCTTATAAAGAGAGATCATGCAAGGAAACTGAACTGGATTCAGTTGAAAATGAAGGTAGAGTAAAGGGTAACTTAATAATTTTGGGGGGGCGGAAATTGACTACATATTGGAGGACAAATTACTGAGATGCTCTAAACAGGAGAAAGAATGGGTTTTAAGAGGAAGATGATGAGTTTAATTTGAGATGTCCAATCAGCAGCTAGGTTTTTGGGACTGAAGCAGAATAATGTCTGTCTTGAAAATATAGATTTGGGGGGCACCTGGGTATCTCAGTGGGTTAAGCCTCTGCTTTCAGCTCAGGTCATGGTTTCAGGGTACTGGGATCGAGCCCCACATTTGGGCTCCCTGTTCAGCAGGGAACCTGCTTTCCCTTATCTCTGTCTGCCTCTCTGCCTACTTACAATCTCTCTCTGTGTCAAATAAATAAATAAAATACTTAAAAAAGAAAATATAGATTTCTGAATAATCAGCATATACACGGCAATTAAAGCCCAAAGAAAGAATTTACAAGTGAGAAAATATGCAGATTGATGACTGCACCCCAAGAAAACCAATTCTTAAGGGATGGGCAGAATAAGAGCCTGAGAATAAAAGGACAGAGAATTAAGAGTAAACTAGAGGAGAATAGGTCAAGAAGGAAGGAAGGGTCAAAAATGACAACTGCTAAAGTGGGTTCAAGTAAATTAAAGTTTTCATTGGATTTAATGACCAACTTGTCATTGGTTATCATCTAGAAATAGCTTTAGTAGCAAGCTTGGAGAGAAAATTTAAATTGCAGTGGAGTGAGAAGTGAATGCAGAACTGTCTCCAAGGCTTTCAAAAACTTTGGCTGTGAAACAGAAGAGAGAACTAAGAACAGTAGCTATGGAGGTATGTGGAGTTGGCATCAAAAAGCATCTCAGTAGTTACCCACATTGTAGGACAGTTCAAATATGCTGAATTTAATTCCTATGTTCAAGAAACTTACATTTCAAGAGGGAAATCAGATGGCAATAAATCAAAATACACTGAAAGAGATATATGATTATGTAATATTTTGCCTATGTAATATTTGCACTATAAATTATACAAAATGCATGTTAAGTGTTAGTTCAGGGAGGAATGTGATTCTCTTTATGATAGTATTAGAGAACTAGACTGCTCTAAGAAAAAAAATGAGCATAAAATATAAAAGCACTTGTAGGAGAAAGGGCAAGCTCCTACACCAGCTATGTAGGATAAGACTGACCAAATGCTTTAACAAATCTAACGAATGCATTATTCATAAAGCAACTAGTTAACAAACAAAGAAGAAAAGAAAAAGCATCAAAAAGACTGGATGGTCTCCCTGCGTTCTACCATCAGCTGGACCAAGGATCAGTCTATTCAACCACCAAAACATAAAGTTTTAATTATTCAGAAGTCATAAAGCTCTTCAAGGATCAGCATATTCTAAGCTATTTTAAAAGATGATTTCCCCAATAAGAGAGTGCTTTCACAACTATTCATAACACTTTGTGAAAAAAAGTTTTATGTGGAAGGAGGCAACATGGCAGAGGAGTAGCAGACTGAAATGACATCAGGTCCCAGGAGTTCAGTTAGATAGTTATCAAACCATTCTGAACACCTGAAAACTCAACAGGAGATAGAAGAGAATAAGAGCAGGAATCCTACGAACAGAAAACTGACGACTTTCTGGAAGGTAGAACATGTGGAGAAGTCAATCAGAAATGACAGGAAGATAGACCGTGGGGAGGGGGAGGGGCTGGCTCCCAGCATGCAGTGGAGCAGCAGGGCACAAAATCAGAACTTTTAGAAATCTGCGCCTCTGAGGGACATCGCTCCAAAGGCTAAGTGGGGTTGGAATCCTTGTGGGGAGAGTGTGGTTTCAGGTCCCACAGGGTTGCAGAAGGATCGGAGGTGTCTGAGTGTGGCAGAACTCCCTGCTATCAGAGCAGGGAAGCTGACTACAGAGATGGAGCTCTCAGGTTGGGGTTACCTTAAACCAGATCCAAGGTACAGTCAAAGAACTGCTCTTTGAGCAGGGACCCTGCAAGTGGCAGATCAGAGAGACCCCCTACTTCCTTCTCTGGGAGGAGTGGTGCAGGAGCTTGTGGCAGGAATCTGCTGGGTTTGGAGACTCCAAACAGGGCTGTGCGCCAGAAATAGAAATACTCAGTCACAAGCTGAGTGAGCTTGGAGTGCAGCCGGTGACCAGGGAGATGGGAGGGATTGACTGCTTTTCTCTGATGGCACAATGAGAAGTAGGGCTGCAAACTCTGGGCTCCTCCAGGCTGGAGATTGGGAAGCTGCCATTTTCATTCCTGTTCTCTAGAGGTCTACAGAAAGCATTCAGGGAACAAAAGCTCGTAAGAGTGAACCCGAGCAGATGCTTTAGCCTGGCCCCTGGCAAGGGTGGTGCATTCTGCCTTGGGCAAAGACATTTGAGACCTGTGGCAACAGTCCCCTCCCCCAGAAGATCAGCAAGAACACCCAGCCAAGACCAAATTCACCAATCAACAAGAACAGAACTCCAGAGCTAAGGGAAAGCAATGCATAGAATTCATGACTTTTTCCCCATGATCCTTTAGTCTTGCAAAGTTAACTTTTTAAATTTTATTTTTTCTCATTCCATTTTTTAAAAATTTCCTCTTTCCTCTTTTAATAATATTTTTAACTAGTTTAACTTAACAGTAACTTTTTAAAAAAAATCTAAGTCTTCATTGTTATACCCGTATTTTATCCCTTCATTATAGTTAACCTTATTTTTTGTATACATATAGATTTTATTTTCTTTAAAATTTTAGTATACAATTTCTTCTAATAGATCAAAATATACCCTAAATCTAGCACATGGCTTTGTTCTGGTCTCCAGCCGGGTCACATTCTCTTCTCTCTCTCTTTTTTCTTTTTCTAACCATCTTATCCATTCCTTTAAAAAAATTTTTTTTGAAATTTTCATATTTACAGTCATAGTCCATTCCTTCATTGTGTTTACCCTTATTTTTGTGTGTGTGTGTGTGTATATATATATATATATATAGAAGAGAATTTCCCTAATACAGTAAAAGGAACACACATCAAAATCCAAGCAGCACAGAGAATTGCCCTCAAAATCAATAAAAATAGGTCCACACCCTGTCATATAATAGTAAAACTTACAAATTGTAGTGACAAAGAGAAAATCCTGAAAGCATCTCGGGACAAGAAGTCTGTAAAATACAACGGTAGAAATGTTAGGTTAGCAGCAGACTTATCTATAGGGACCTGGCAGGCCAGAAAGAACTGGCATGATATATTCAAAGCATTAAATGAGAAAAATATTCAGCCAAGAACACATCCAGCTAGGCTGTCATTGAAAATAGAAGGAGAGATAAAAAGCTTCCAGGACAAACAAAAACTGAAAGAATTTGCAAAACACCAAGCCAGCCCTACAAGAAATATTGAAAGGGGTCCTCTAAGCAAAGAGAGAGCCTAAAAGTAGTAGATCAGAAAGGAACAGAGACAATATACAGTAATATTCACCTTATGGGATACAATGGCACTAAATTTGTACCTTTCAATAGTTACCCTAAATGTAAATGGGCTAAATGCTCCAGTCAGAAGACATGGGATATCAGAACGGATAAAACAAAACAAAACAAGACCCACTGATACGCTATCTACAAGAAATTCATTTTAGATGCAATGACACCTCCAGATTTAAAGTGAGGGGGTGGAAAACAATTTATCATGCTAACGACATCAAAAGAAAGCTGGGGTGGCAATCCTTATATCAGATCAATTAGACTTTAAGCCAAAGACTATAATAAGAGATGAGGAAGGACCCTATAACATGATTAAAGGGTCCGTCCAAAAAGAAGATTTAACAATTTTAAATATCTATGCCCCTAACATGGGAGCAGCCAATTATATAAACCAATTAATAATAAAATCAAAGAAACACATTGACAATAATAAAGTAATAGTAGGGGACTCTAACCCCCTCATTGAAATGGACACGTCATCCAATCAAAAGATCAACAAAGAAATAAAGGCTTTAAATGACACACTGTACCAGATGGATATCACAGATATATTCAGAATATTCCATCCCAAAGCAACAGAATACACATTCTTCTCTAGTGCACATGGAATATTTTCCAGAATAGATCACACCCTGGGTCATAAATCAGGTCTCAACAGGTACCAAAAGATTGGGATCATTCCTTGCGTATTTTCAGACTACAATACTCTGAAGCTAAAACTCAATTACAAGAGGAAAGTTGGAAAGAATTCAAATACTTGGAGGCTAAAAAGCATCCTACTAAAGAATAATGGGTCAACCAAGAAATTAAAGAAGAATTGAAAAAATTCATGGAAAAAGTGAAAATGAAAACACAATTGTTCAAAATCTTTGGGACACAGCAAAGGCAGTCCTGAGAGGAAAGTATATAGTGATGAAAGCATTTCTCAAGAAACAAGAAAGATCTCAAGTACACAACTTAACCCTACACCTAAAGGAGCTAGAGAAAGAACAGCAAAGAAAGCCTAAACCCAGCAGGAGAAGAGAAATCATAAAGATCAGAGCAGAAATCAATGAAATAGAAACCAAAAGAATAATAGAACAAATTAACGAAACTAGGAGCTGGTTCTTTGAAAGAATTGGTAAGATTGATAAGCCCCTGGCCAGACTTATTGAAAATAAAAGAGAAAGGACCCAAATAAATAAAATCATAAATGAAAGAGGAGAGACGACAACCAAAACCAAAGAAATACAAACAATTATAAGAACACATTATGAGTAACTATATGCCAGCAAATTTGACAATCTGGAAGAAATGGATGCATTCCTAGAGGAATATAAACTATAACAACTGAACCAGGAAGAAATAGAAAACCTGAACAGAGACATAACGAGTAAGGAGATTGAAGCAGTCATCAAAAATCTCCCAACAAACAAGAGCCCAGGGCCAGATGACTTCCCAGGGGAATTCTATCAAACTTTTAAAGAAGAATGAATGCCTATTCTCCTGAAACTGTTCCAAAAAAAATAGAAATGGAAGGAAAACTTCCAAACCCATTTTTTGAGACCAGCATTACCTTGATCCCAAAATCTGACAAAGACCCCACCAAAAAAGGAGAATTACAGATCAATATCCTTGATGAACATGGATGTGAAAATTCTCACCCAAATCTTAGCCAATAGGACCCAACAGTACATAAAAAGGATTATTCACCATGACCAAGTAAGATTTATTCCTGCAAGGAATGCTTTATTCCTGCAAGGAAAGCTGCAAAGTTGGTTCAACATCTGCAAATCAATGAATGTGATAGAATACATTAGTAAAAGAAAGAACAAGAACCATATGATACTCTCAATAGATGCTGAAAAAGCACTTGACAAAGTACAGCACAATTTCTTGATCAAAACTCTTCAAAGTGTAGGGATAGACGGTACATACCTCCATATTATCAAAGCCATCTATGAAAAACCCACAGCTAATATTATTATCAAGGGGGAAAAACTGAAAGCTATTCCCCTAATGTCAGGAACACACACGGCAGGGATGTCCACTATTATCAGTGCTATTCAAAATGATACTAGAAGTCCTAGCCTCAGCAATTAGACAACAAAAGAAATAAAAGGCATTTGAATCGACAAAGAAGAAGTCAAACTATTACTCTTTGTAGATGATATGATACTTTATGTGGAAAACTCAAAAAACTTCACTCCAAAACTGCTAGAACTCATACAGGAATTCAGTAAAGTGTCAGTATATAAAATCAATGCACAGAAATCAGTTGCATTTCTTTACATCAACAACAAGACAGAGAAAAGAGAAATTAAAAAGTCAATCCCATTTACAACTGCACCAAAAACCACAAGATACCTAGGTATAAACCTAACTAAAGAGGCAAAGAATCTGTACTCAGAAAACTATAAAGTACTCATGAAACAAATTGAGGAGACACAAAGAAATGGAAAACGTTCCATACTCATGGACTGGAAAAACAAGTATTGTAAAAATGTCTATGCTACCTAAAGCAATCTACACATTTAATAAAATACCTATCAAAATACCACCACCACCCCCCCAAAGAAATGGAAAAAAACACCTAAAATTTATGTGGAACTGGAAAAGACCCCAAATAGACAGAGGAATGTTGAAAAAGAAAGCCAAAGTTGGTGGCACCACAATTCTGGACCTCAAGCTCTATTACAAAACGGTCAATAAGACAGTATGGTACTGGCACAAAAACAGACACACAGATTAATGGAACAGAATAGAGAGCCCAGAAATAGACCCTCAACTCTATAGTCAACTAATCTTTGCAAAGCAGGAAAGAATGTCCAATGGAAAAAACAAAACAAAACAAAACCAGTGTCTTCAAGAAATGATATTGGGAAAATTGGATAGCTGCATGGAAAAGAATGAAACTGGACCACTTCCGTATACCATACACAAAAATAGACTCCAAATGGATGAAAGACTTCAATGTGAGAAAGGAATCCATCAAAATCCTTGAGGAGAACACGGGCAGCAACCTCTTCAACCTCAGCTGCAGCAACTTCTTCCTAGACACATTGCCAAAGGCAAGAGAAGCAAGAGCAAAAATGAACTATTGGGACTTCATCAAGATCAAAAGTTTCTGCACAGCAACGGAAATAGTCAACAAAACCAAAGACAACTGACAGAATGGGAGAAGGTATTTTCAAACGACATATCAGATAAAGGGCTAGTATCCAAAATCTATAAAGAACTTATCAAACTCAACACCCAAAGAACAAATAATCCAATCAAGAAATGGGAAGAGGACATGAACAGACATTTCTGCAAAGAAGACATCCACATGGCCAACAGACACATGGAAAAGTGCTCCACATCATTTGGCATCAGAGAAATACAAATCAAAACCACAATGAGATATCACCTCACACCTGTCAGAATGTCTAAAATTAACAAGTCAGGAAATGATGGGGAAAAAGGGGAGAAAGGGGAACCCTCCTACACTCCTGGTGGGAATACAGCCACTCCGGAAAACAGCATGGAGGTTCCTCAAAAAGTAGAAAATAGAACTACTCTACAACAATCACAATACTGGGTATTTACCGTAAAGATACAAATGTAGTGATCTGAAGGGACATGTGCACCCGAATGTTTATAGCAGCAATGTCCACAATAGTCAAACTATGGAAAGAACCAAGATGTTCATCAACAGATGAATGGATAAAGAAGCAGTCGTACATATATACAATGGAATACTATGCAACCATCAAAAGAAATGAAATCTTGCTGTTTGCAATGGCGTGGATGAAACTAGAGGGTATTATGCTTAGTGAAATAAGTCAATCAGGTAAAGACAATTATCATATGACCTCTCTGATTTGAGGAATTTGAGAGGCGGGGTTGGGGGGCTTGGGGGGTAGGGAAGGAAAAAATGAAACAAGATGGGGTTGGGAGGGAGAAAAACCATAAGAGACTCTTAGTCTCACAAAACAAACTGAGGATTGCTGGGTGAAGTGGGTAGGGAGAGGGTGGTTGGGTTATGGACACTGGGGAGAGTATGTGATATGATGAGTGCTGTGAAATGGAGAAGCTTGACATTTTACAGACCTGTACCCCTGGGGCGAATAATACATTATATGTAAATAAAAATAATTAATAATAAAAAAATACTGGCTGTACCAGTGAAAGAACTCTCCTGCAGAATGGTAGCTGAAATTATCAGGTGAGTATAAGCTCACAGTTTTCAACCTTGGCTGACATCAGAATCATTGGAAGAGCTCTTGAAAATCCCACTGCACTTACTGCCCCTCTCAGAACAATTACATCACAACCTTTGGAAGTGAGACCCGGCCCTAAGTAATTCCTATATGGGCTCCTAATTTAAGGCAATGTCTCCTCTAATGTAGCCATGAAAGTCATGGCCACCACATCCAATGTTGGATCATTCAAGGCCATGAGATAAAGGTACTGGTGGTCTCAGGATAATACTATTGGAGATTTCCGTAATGTAGCCTTCTGTGATGATTCCATATGTATCAATTCACCTTTTGATTTTCATGCAGCTTGACCACAAGGGAAGAATTGATCATGCTGATTTGAGTATTTAAAGTTTCCATGATATTTATGTTTCTAATTATAAATGTGATAGAGACAAGTTTAATTGATAAATGAGGATTTTCATTTCCTCCTCATCCCCACTTCATTGAAGAGATCTTTGCTTTCAATAGTCTTATTTCTAGGCTTTTTGTGTTATAAAATCTGAAGAATGCACAGATAAAAATGGTCTTAGAAAAAGGGTAAATTTACAGTGGACAAATCTGGTAAACATTACCTTAGCAGGTAATCAAGATAATAAGACACACTGATTACATGGGTTCTTAATTTGATGTAATAAAAATGATAAAATGATAAAAATGATACTTTATCCTCTTTAGCCTTTCCCACAAAAACCCATAACTCTATACTTACCACAAAAACATGAGACAAACCCCAATGAGGGACATCCTACAAAATACATGAGCTAGTCAAAACTACCAAATCGTCAAAAACAAGGAAGTCTAAATCTCAGTCCATAGCCTAAAAGGCATGATGACATAAAATGTGATGCAGTATCCTGGAATGAGATTCTGGAATAATACAGATTTTAAGTGTTAAGTGAAAACTGAAGAAATCTGAATAAAGTACAGTTTTTATTAATAATAATGGATCAATACTAATTCATTAGTTGTGACAGATACACTGTACCAAGAAATTAATAGGGGAAACTGAGTATGGAGTATAGATGAAATATCTATATTACCTTTAAAACTTTTCTGCAAATCTAAAATAATTCTAAAATAACAAATTTATTTAAACATAGTACTGAAATTAACTGAAATTGGATGCTGGACCTAAATGTAAAATATAAAACTATAAAACACCTAGAAGATAACATAGAAGAAAATCTATATGACCTTAAAAATGGTGACAACTTTTAGATATAACACCAAAGTCAAATACATGAAAGAAACAATTGATAAACTAGACTTCATTAAAATTATAAACTTCTGCACTGTGAGAGATATGAGAATGAGAAAGCAAGCCACTGACTGGGGAAAAATATTTATGAAGGACATATCTGATAAAGAGCTATGATCCAAAATAGACAAAGACCTCTTAAAGTTAAATAACAAGAAAACAAACAATGCAAATAAAAAGGAAATGAGAAAAGACTTGTCTTAGTCCATCTGGGCTGCCATAACCAAATATTATACACTAGGTGGCTTATCACAACTAAAGTTTATTTCTCATAGTTCTGTAATTTGGGGGAAAGCACAAGATCAAGTCCCCCATGGGTCTGATGTCTGGTGAGAACTCACTTCCTAGTATCATTTTTCACTGTGTCCTCATAAGGTCAGGAGGCAGAAAAGAATCTTTTTTTCTATAAGTGTTCCTTTTGTAAAGGCACTAATTCCATTCATGAGGGTTCCAATAAGAAGATGTTTGGTATCATATATCATTAGAGAACTATAAATTAAAACAAGGAGCTACAACTACACACATAACAGAATGGCAAAAATTCAAAGCAGTGACAACACCAAACGCTAGTGAGGTTGTGGAGCAACTGGAATTCGTATTCATTGCTGGTGAGAGGCAAAATGGCACTGCCCACTTTGGAGGACAGTCTGGTGATTTCTTACAAAACGAAACATGCTTTTACTTTATGATTCACTGATTGAGCTCCTTGTTACTTACAAAAATGAATTGAAAACTTATGTACTCAAATGTTTATAGTAGCTTTACTCATGTTGCCAAAACTTGGAAGCAACCAGGATGTCCTTTAGCAGATGAATGGATAAATAAACTGTGGTACAATCAGACAACGGAAAATATCAGTCAGTACTAAAAAAGAAATGAGTAATAAAACCATGAAAAGATATAGAGGAAACTTAAATGGATATTACCTAGTATAAGAAGCCCATGTGAAAAGGCTACATACTGTGTGATTCCAACTATGTGGTACTTTGGAAAAGGCAAAACTATAGAACCGTAAAAAGATCCCTTTTCCAGGGGTTTGAGAGGAGAGAGATTTGAGTAGGTGGAGCATAGTGCATTTTTAGGGCAGTGAAACTACTCTGTATGATACTATAATGGTGTACACATGTCAGTAAACATTTCTCAAAACCTAAAGAATGTAAAACACCATGAATGAATCAAAAAGTACACTATGAACTTTGAATGACAATGATTGTCAGTGTAGCTTTGTTGTAATAAGCATACCACTCTGGGGTGAGGGTGTTAATAATGGGGAAGCTATGTATATATAGGGTTAGGGGGTATATGGGAACCATCTGTACTTTCCAATCAACTTTTCTTATAACCTTCAACTTCTCTAATACAGGAAGCCTATTTTTAAAAATTTATTCAGTATGGGAGTTTCTGCTGAGAAGATAAAAAAGATATAGGCTAAGACATTATAAAGGTCTGAAATTCCTAGTAAAATAGCTCTTGTTTCTAGGTTTAAATAATTAAGCTATAATCAAATCACTGAGAGCAATGCTTGTGTCAGTTTTTCCTATGCCTCTATTCCCAGTGTCTGTCATTTTGACAGAGTACCAAGAACATGGTATCTGCCCAATAAGTATTAATAAAATGAATGAATAAATGAAACGCTTCCTGGTCCATGGAATTTTCCCTAATTACCCTTAAAGAGATTAAATCATTCCATTTATGTTTCTCAGGTACATTTCTTGTTCCTTTATTTTATTTCATGTTTGATTACATATTTGCATGCAGTTGTCCCATATTACCCTCCACACATCTACATACATATGTATGGGTGGTTCACTCGGCCAAGTGTCTGCCTTCAGCTCAGGTCATGATTCTAGGGTCTAGGGATCGAGTCTACATCTGGCTCCCTGCTCAGTGGGAAGCCTGCTTCTCCCCCTGCGTGCTTCTCCCCCTGCTTGTGCTTTCTCTCCCACTGAGAAACAAATAAAATCTTAAA
This sequence comes from Mustela lutreola, assembly GCF_030435805.1. NCBI lineage: Eukaryota > Metazoa > Chordata > Mammalia > Carnivora > Mustelidae > Mustela > Mustela lutreola. The sequence goes on from NC_081295.1 coordinate 71,762,214, forward strand.
AATATATATATATATTTACTTAAGACAGAGAAAGAGAGTCCCTGTGCGCGAGTTGCGAGTAGGGGGAGCAGAGGGAGAGAGAGAGAGAGTCTCCAACAGACTCCCCACTGATCATGGAGCCTGACATGGGGCTCAATCCCAGGACCCAGGTCATGTGATCATGACCTGAGCCAAAGGCAGATGTTTAACTGACAGAGCCACCCAGGTGCCCCTGGAGACTGGGTTCTACTTAGGTCTCTGAGTTTAGTTAATTATATGGCCAGTGGTAATTCTTTTCATTGTCACGACCTGAGGTATTTATTCTTGAACAAATAAACAAAGAAATGAACTAGATAATATGTAAGGACATTCTAGCTTCAATATTCTTCATCATTTAAAGCTCTTAAATAATCAAACTGGATCCCTAAATTACAGGCCTGTTTTCTGCTCATACATTTTTCTGGCCACAAGATGGCGGACTTTGTGTTGTTTTCTTCATTCTCTAACAGCAAAAAGAAATGACCTTCTTCAGGTTTTTTAAAGTTTAAAACACCCAATTCCTTAAAAAGTCGATAAATGTAACAGGGATTTTACATTCTAACTTTTCAAAGTGTCTTAAATACTTTGGATTTTCACAATAAAGATTTCCTCTTTTGTCAGGAATACTGATTTCAACTGTATTTCTATACAAATGCAAATATCCCATGATAAGATCAAAGCGCCTTTAAGTATTTTCATTTGCTTTTCTTTTTCCTTACATAGTCAAAGACAGTGTTGTTGGAATTCAAAACTGATAAAAACTTTTATGTGTGACTGGATAGAATTTTCAAAATACACTGTCACTGATATTTTTAGCCCTTGTCCTTGACACTGCCCAAGAATCACAACTTCTGTTGATGCTACTGAGCTTCAGGATTTTCTTTGAGGCAGAAGTATCAGGTTAAGATACATCTACTTCTCCCCCAAATTGGGAATTAGAAACAACAAAATTTGCACTTCAGAAATTTGATGTAATTTTCCTTAATACACATGATCTATCTGCTGTAAGGAGATTCATGACCCTCCCAACTTACCCTGGTCAGAAGCTCATTCATTTCCGACACGAGCATGTTCAGATTGCCTTCTGCCAATTGAATGAGCCTCTCTGGGGCCCGCTGAGGTGAGAGCAGGTGCTGAAAAAGATTTCATCCCATATACATTTTAGTAAATGGTTTTGCAGTGATCATAGGGTTGCACATTTAACACAACAGTTTTCCTTTATATATAAAGTATTTCTTCTTCTTATCTTCCAAGAAAAGATAAGGAAACTGGTTCAACTAGAAAAGATACATAGATATATGTATCTATATCTATATATCTCCAGTGCTATGCAGAATATCTTGGCAAGCAATGCAAGTTGTAGTCATTTACTGAGAAATTAGTATGTGCCAGGGTCCCCCCCAACACACACACACTTAATTCTTAAAACAGTTCTATGAGGTAAATGTTATTTTGTTTCGTGTCTGAGGAGACTGTGGTTCAAAGAAAGTTAAAACCTGCACAAGATCACATGGCCAGGAAGGGGTAGAGTCAAGATGAACTCTGCCCAATTGTTCAAGGTTCCCATTTCAATGAACAGAGATACAGTTTACAGAAAAGAAAGAGAGGAGGGGGCCTGGCCAGGCACTCACAGAGGGGCCATTTTCCTTGTTGAACATAGTCAATGTCACAGAACAGTAACATTAGACAAGGTCACCCTGTGACAGGGATCTATGAAAGAAAATAAGATCACGCCACAATCTTCTCTAAGCACAGACAAAGCCATGGTCTCAAAGATACCAAAGATCCATTTGCTGTTGAATCTGAGTGACCACTGTCCCTTTGGTCATTATAGCTTAGCTAACCTGTAAGATTCACTAGAATCATCCACTACCCCCACTTCCTAATAGCACCCAATCCAGCCCAAACCCCTGCTTCTTTACAGCTACCCCAGAACACCCAGCACAAACCCAAATACTCAGTCTTTTCTATGACCTTTGGAGACATGCCCACATGCCCCATGGTGGGCAGTGTCTGCCTTGTTGCAATGAGCTCAGAACCTCAACTCTTTTCTCAGTGATCTCAGGCTGGAACCAGATAGCACAGACACAGAGAAAGGAAACAAACAAGGAGGTAAAATAACTTGCTTACTATTTTTAAAATATTAAGATAGGATCCCAAGTACCCAGGTATTAAGTAAATTGTAAAAGAAGGACACAAACCCAGATTCAAGGAAGACTGGAACGGAAGGAAAATCAAGGTGGTTTTGACCAACACTCAGCCAGCACTCAGAAGGTAGAAGACACATGTGTCTCTTGGCTCAGGTGGTGGTCACAGATGAAAAGCTCTTCCATTAGGGCCTTTCACTACTTCATCCGGTGCTTAGGTAGTATTTTCAAAATTGTTTATGTCCTACTGAAGTATTTTCTCTTCTAGTTCAATTTCCTTTCTTTGTAATTCCCCCATGTATAGCAGTTCCCCCTCATCCCTGGAGGGTTATGTTCCAGGACCCCCAGTAGATGCCTGAAACTGATCCTATTGAACCCTGATATACTGTTTTTTTCTTATACATATGAGCCTAGGATAAAGTTTAATTCATAAATTAGACCCATAAGAGATTAACAGTGATAAAATAGAGCAATTATAAAGATATGCTATAATAAAAATCATGTGACTATACTTTCTCCCTCTCTCAAAATATTCTACTGGACTATAGGCACCCCTCTTGTGATGATGTGAGATGATGAAATGCTTACATAGTGAGGCACTGTGGCATACATGAGGCTACGACTGACCTGATGGTAAGTCAGAAGGAGGATCATCTGCTTGTGAGCCATTGCTGACCATGAGTAAATGAAAGAATGAATAAGGGGGGACTAAGAAAAACATCCAGTCAGTATCTTCCTTATTAAAACTCCTGTTACTACAAGGTAAACTCAAGATTCCTCTGTGTTCTAGTGAATCTTATGGAGAAGGAGGGAAGAACACAGGTTAGCTAAGCTATAATGACCAAAGGGACAGTGGTCACTCAGATTCAACAGCAAATGGATCTTTGGTATCTTTGAGACCATGGCTTTGTCTGTGCTTAGAGAAGATTGTGGCTTTCAAGGTTGTCCTTCACATCACCCTACCCCACTCAAGTTTCTAGCCTTATCTTTTACTAGCCTGCCTGCCTTCTCATGTCTGATAGACAAGTCCTGTGAATTCACAGTTCTACTTTGGCTCACACACTCTCTTAGACTCCATGGCAAGAGTACAAGCCCAGGGCCAGGGAAGCTGGGCTGGGCCTTTCCAGGCAAGTTACTTTCTCTCTCTCTGAGCTTGACAAAGGTAGTTTCATTCTCCCGGCCCTAGAGTCATAGTACCTTTCCCTACTCAAATCCTGGCTCTGCATTGAATAGCTGTGTGATCCTGGGTTCCATATGTAACTTTTCTATATTTCGGTTTCCCTACCTGAAAAAAACATGGATGATACAGTACTTCTTTCCTACCTCTTGGAGTTTCTATAAGATTTATGTATGATAATTCATGTGAGGCTTTAGTCAGTTAATTGCTTTGAACAGAGATACTAATCAATGAGTGTTAGTTATTTTTGCTGTCATCATTATTGGCTTCCTCTTCTGGAAAATAGGACTAATAATACTTGCCTTGAAGGCCATGGTTCAGATTATAGAATATACTTCCTAGAAGAGTGTCTTCCAGTGTCTAGTGAATAAACCGTCCTTGCCAACATTTCTCTGCCTATTAAATTGTGTCTATCCTTCAAGCTCCAACACAAATTACACTCTCATTCATAATGCATCCCGTGGTAACTGAATATTACCTGTTTCTCCAATCTTTGTACAATATGGTAAGTCAAAAATGTGTAAAACACATGATGATTCTCCTGATTCTTTTTTTTAAAGACTTTTAAAGATTTTTTAAAGATTTTTAAAGATTTTATTTATTTATTTAACAGAGAGAGATCACAAGTAGATGGAGAGGCAGGCAGAGAGAGAGAGAGAGGGAAAAAAGCAGGCTCCCCACTGAGCAGAGAGCCCGATGTGGGACTCGATCCCAGGACCCTGAGATCATGACCTGAGCCGAAGGCAGTGGCCCAACCCACTGAGCCACCCAGGTGCCCCGATTCTCCTGATTCTTAAATTATTGCTATAACCACATAGACTGAGGAGCCTAGGAGCTGTAAAACTTCCAGGGAATCAAGCACAATACCGAAATTCTCCAGGACTTCTCAAAACTACGTGATCATTGACCGATGGTGTATTTGGAGTCACTTTCCATCTTTTTTCATCAGATGAAATCTCAATTTCCTTAACATTTCCTCCACTCCCACCCACTACCAAAAGTTTTAAGAATGTTTTAGAACAGTGTTTTTCAAATTAGTTCTCAGTGAAGTGTTTTCAAAGGTCTCCTAGCTCTCTAGTACAAAATTTTAATCTTGAGTTTTCATTTTGACAGGAAGCTTAAATGTTAATGTAAGCATTTCTGGAAGTCAGGCTGGGCTCCTGAGAGATGGATCTGGTCACCTGATCTCAAAACCCGCCTCCTCACGCATGTCTGTTGTGTGGTGGATTGAACATGTAAATCATGTGGCCTTCTCAAGTGATGCCAAGGACCCCTTGCGAGGGGCTCTGTAGTTCATACCGTGGAATGGTAGGGGTTACATGTAACATACACACTGATGAAAGAACCTGTGTGGAAGTAGTTAGGGGCATATTCCTGTTGCAAGCAGCAATTTGCTCTCAACAAAAATCATCTGTTATTTTATATTAATGTTTTTAATTTTAATTTTATTGGTGTTTTAGGCTTTTGTGAGGATTAATGTGTTTTGATTTTATAGAGCTATAAGTATAGGGAACTATACCTGATTTTATGTTGGTACATATTTAAATAACATAATAAAGCTGATTTAGGCCAAGCACTGAGGGCACATAAGCCTCTTTCCCTTAATAGCAATCTGTTATAGCATAATACTCAAATTTCAAAAACACTCGTTTAGAAAGTCTCTGAATTTCCTCCTGGCTGCTTGCTTTGATTTGGGGCAATGGGAAGAACATTTGCAATTCTGGCCACTGCCCCTTGGGAAGTTTCTGTCATCTTTTCCTGGGCTCTTGATGTTACTGCTCCAACCTACCTTTAGTTCTTGAGTCATATTTTCAAGACCATACAGCATTTTGTATGGGGCAGGTAGTGGGCCAGTGAGGTTGATACTCATGGCCATCTGCTCCAGGCGAGCCAAGTCACCAAGAAGAAGGCCCGTGCATTCATCTCCACAAACTGTGAAAGGGAAACAACAAGGAATATTTATTTCCATTAAGCATGCCTAGCAGATATTCAAAGATCTCAGCTATGAAATATTTTATGGCCCACGTATAATTCCGTGAGAGATGACACTACCCATCTTAGATAATTAATACTTTCAAATAGATGATGGTTGAAAAAAGAGGAAACGACCAACAGACGAGAAGACATGCCTTTGACCAGAAGCTGAGATAAGGACAGGGACATAAGCTGAGGAACCAAAGAGGAGAAGCAGATGGATTTTGAGGGGGACAAGCATATTGCAGAAGTACGAGAGGTAAGACACGGGACAGAACATTAGAAATGCTTCAGCAATTCCCACATAAGCAATCTAGAGGACATCTGTAACTAGAGAATAAAACATGCTCTTGTGTCTAAAACTGTATTCAAATATACTGTGCTCCCCTGGAGTGCCCTGGAGAGCATTTATAGCAACTGGGTCTTCAAGTGTTTCACGTACCATGGATGCCGCCTATCCCAAATTTGTACAACTTTTCCACTTGACATCTACTGAAAAGAATTATTTTATAAAAAAAAAAAAGTCAAAAGAAAGAACTTTTCTTTTTATAATTTGTGTTTTTTGGCTCATGTTATGTATGGATTTATTTACTTACTGACTTACTTGCCAACTTTTCCTCTTTAGCCTTTCAACACGTTATTGCCCATCATTACACGCACTCCCACAAATTCCTGCTTTGCTAATTAACCTCATTCAGTCTTGTGGATAAATAATTGCTAAGGGCCAGGAAAATGTTATTCCTTAAGTAGCCAGAAGTGCTAATGCTCTATGTATAATCTTCTCGATAATTAGGAAAAGCGAGTATTCAAGCTTGGTGTGGTGGAAGAGGACTGTTGGTAGAGTCAGTAGAGAGAAAAAAAATTGATAGTTTTTTTTCACTATTAGATTAATTTCATAAACAATAGAATTTCTAAAATAAAAGTACACGAATTCTTCTGGATTTTAAATATGTACATATTCAGTTTGAAGTTTTTAGTTCTTTTTTTTTTTTTCCTAACTCTTTGCAACAGAGCAATGAGGTGTAGCTTCTCCATGCCAAGGAGCACAAGCTACCATATTTATGATATGTATTCATGTAGACAGTTTTAATTTCTGGCATATATTCAGCAGAAGGAGGTATCAAAACTATGCACATGAGAAGAGAGGTAAATGCATAACATGGCAAATACCAAGACTTGGAGTAGCTTTGGACCATGCCCCAAATTGGCAAGAATTCAATTAGTCCTCTCAATAGCACTCCCCTGAGCTGCCTAATGGTGAGGAAGCCATTAACTAAAGCTTGCAAACAAAGAGAAGTAGTACAGTGGGTGATTTTTTGATAGGACAGCAGTTAGAAGTGAGTTACAAGATCCCTACGCAGGGGTTCAACTGCCCCAGCAGGGCTTTCAGTAAATCAGCCCTGCACAGGTGCTACCTGCAACTGTAGAGTGTCACCTGCAGGAGCTTCGCCAGCTGAGTGAACAAAGAGGCTTTGGAGGCAGGAGCCCAAATGTGGAACTAGAGCTGTATTCTCTTCCTCTTCTGCTAACGGGAATGAAAGGGAATTTGCTCTGCATGGAAACTCAGTAAAGACAACAGAGCATTGTGCCTTCCTGCTCCCAGTTCAATGCGAGTGCTTGAGAAGATTTAACACAATTACAGGGAACACAACGTGCAACACAATTAGGTGTTGAACTGAGTCTGTCTAAACATCAAGACACAGTCTGGCTCTCAACGTTAGTGGGTCTCATAATCATCTGGAGAATTTTCTTAAATTGCAGGAGATAGTTATACCCCCAGTGTTTCTGATTCAAGGGGCAACTGAGTTGGCTGGCTTCTGATTCTCTGAGAATGTGCTTTTTTGTCTCAGGTGAACACTAATACTTCTGTCTGTATGACACAGTTCGGGGGTACTGAGATTGGCAGCGTTTCCATCACCTGGGAGTTTCTTAGATGTGCACAATCTTGGGCCCACTCCAGAGCTTGTGGCTCAGAATCTGCATTTTACAAAGATTCTCATGTGACCTACACATGTTAATATTTGAGAAGCACTGCTGCAGGTTGGTTGGTCTCAGTTCTGTCTGTACATTAATATCCTGTGGGGATTTATAAAATACAGATAACCACCAGGTACTTCCCACCCCCACCTTCAGAGCATCTGATTTATTGGATCTGGGGTAAGGCCAAGGCATCAGGATTTTTACAGATGGTTCTATCATACAGCTAGGGTTTTGAACCACCATTGCAGATGATAAGCTTTAGGGATGCTCAATCCTAAAGAAGAAAGGTGTCATTTTGCTCATTGTCTCCACTGCCTTGGACACTTCTCCCTGCACCTTCCCCTATGTGGCTCCTGGATGTTCAGATCAAGGGCTCAAGTGTCACTTCCTCATAGAGGAAGGCCACGATGACTCAGAAATGACTGTCTCCACCAGTCACTACTGCATTCCCTTGGTCTTGTTATCTTAACACTCATGTGTGTTGAGCTATCGTATTACTGTATTTATATACTGCTTCTTCCACACCAGAGAAGAGACCTTAAACACCTTTGGTCACAGTGTTTAGGATAGTGTCTCGCACAGAGTAAGCATAATAAAAAAATACGTGCTTACTGCTATCTTTGTGAAAGAAGAACAAAAACTATTTTGGAGTAGAACAGAGTACTAGAAGGAGAGAAAAAAGAGAGGTAGCAAGGGAAAGGGAGGGAGTGAGAGAAGAATGGTCAAACAGGAAGTGTCTAAATGGGAGGAAGTGATCATGAGAAAGGAACTGGAGAACAACACTGATAGGTGAGGAACAGGAGAACAGAATAAAAACAATGGTAAGAGAAAATAGTCATGTGACTGGAGAGGCAGAGTCTGACTAATATCAAGATACGGCTGTTATGATACCTGTAAAAAGTAATTCAGGTTCTTCGTTTGTTTGTTTTGAGGTAATTTAGTTTTGAACCAGGAAAGAGTTATTGGAATGGAGGAAGGGAGGGGAAGAAAAAAGTTACAAAATGTTATCATCAAGAAAGAAGCACAGATGGGTTACTGACCAGATAAAGGCAATGGTCAGTTCTGGGGAGGATTAAAAGCAACACCCCTTCCTTCCTGTTCTCTCATTAAGAGGTAGAGTCTGTTTCCCATCCCTTAAATCTGGGTTGGATTTTGACACACTTTGACCCAAGGAGTGTCTCAGAGGAGTACTGTATGACTCTTGAGCCTCAGCTTCAAGGGGTTCAACATTTTCTGCTTTCACATTCTTGGAACCCTGCTGCCTTATGAATAATCCCAGATGAGTCTTCTTGAGGAAGAGAGGCAGCTGTGAGCAAGAGAAAGGAGACCTGACCATTCCAGCTGAGGCCCCATCATGTGAGTGGGGCTATTTGAGACTCCCCAGGCATGGTAACAAAAGAACTATCCATTGGAGTCCAGCCCAAACTGTCAACCTACAGAAACGAGGATATATCCAGTTGTTGTTTTAAGCTATTGAATTTTGGAGTGGCAGCAATACATAACTAATGCACTTTCCCAAATTTTGCAAATATGATTTAGAGTTCAAATTCAGATCATTCAGATCAAAATGACAGGTAGCAATTCACAGCCTAAGAACAAGTATTAGTAACTCTTCTTAATTTTATTAAAAGGTAGGAAGGATACAAAGGTTCCTCCCCACTGAGGGCAAGTTTATCATTGTTATAAAGTTCCATTCAACTTCTAGTGAAGATGGATTTTGGGCAGATGTTCCCAGGATATAAGCAAAAAATATGCTGTTTTTACTTTCAAGATCTTGAGAGATATTTCATAATAGGATGTCTCACCATGGTTTTTAGGGCAGTGTGTTCTTCAGGAATCCTTTGCTAGCCCTTTCTCTAAGGTATTTATAATTTATAACCTACCTATTTCCAAAAAGAAATTGAATCAGGTCACTGATAATAGTGTGGCTAGAGGTTCCTCACTGGTGGCTCCAGAAATTTCCAGGGAAATGTTTTCGAAGTTTTTACTTCATATAAGAATAAATCAAGCACTGGAATGCAGAACTAGATCTGATTTACTGTAATACACTACAGAGTAAATTGGTGAGCTAGAATGCCAAGAAGCATGATGAATACTGACTTTTCTCTTGTTCATTCTATCCCCTGCCCATCTGTTTTGGTTCCTCATCTTCAGTTGTTGAAATAAAAAAGTATTTAATTGCTCTTTCAAGGACTCATACATCCCATTTTATGTCTCTGTGTCCAAAGGTCTATTATTGTCCCATGTCTCATGGTCTCTGTATTTGCTTTTTGATGAACAAAGTAGAAGCACATTTCCCTAAGTGAAAGGTAAGTTTTATAGTATGCTCCAAGTAATACACTAACATCTGTCCAAGTGGGTCAGAAAGACTTATGGATATGACAGCCATGAGGATTTTTCCAAAGCTTCTGTGTAAGTTTAGTTCATGCAGTTAGACAATAAACACATGGGGAAATGTGCCTTTTATATAATGGCTTGCTATTTTATTCTGACACAAAATATTTTACTTATACCACAGGCTACTTTTATTTGTCCTCAAAAAGTCTGGACTTGGGGCATGTGGGTGGATCAGTGGGTTAAAGCCTCTGCCTTCAGCTCAGGTCATGATCTCAGGGTCCTGGGATCGAGCCCCACATCGGGCTCTCTGCTCAGCAGGGAGCCTGCTTCCTCCTCTCTCTCTGCCTGCCTCTCTGCCTACTTGTGATCTCTGTCTGTAAAATAAATAAAATCTTAAAAACAAAAAAAAGTTGGGACTGTCTGGCAAAAACGCAGATGCAAATTAAAACCACATTTAATTTACTATGAGAGGGAAGATTTGAAGAGTGTACAGAGACATAGAATATTCACATTATGTAAACAGTTATTCTTTGATAAGGATGCGGTAACTGCTCAGTGAAAATTAATACCTATCTTATAACCAGGACCCCCAAAGAACCTCGTCCAACCATTCTATTCAGCAAGAGATAAGGTTATAAAGTGAGATCCTGGCTAATCGGCATGGGAACAAAAGCAAATATTTCAAGACTATGATTATATTTTACATGACTAAATGTTTCTGAGGCTTTGCCTATAAAAGTGTCAGGATAAATTTGTGTCTAATATTAACAAATGCAGTACTAAATTCAGATTGTTATAGCTAGGCACATGTAAAGGACAAATCATGCAGCTGATATTACAGATCTTTCTGTTAGCAATTAGTACAAAATACTGCATTTCTACCAGAGTCCCTCATGCATAATAACTACTGGCTTACTGTCACAAAAAAAGTCACACACTACGCCCACACCAAAGAAGCTGATGCTGAAATGAGTGCATTGAGTGTTTTTGAAAAGGCCAAACCCATTAACCAATTTTAGGTAAAGATACATAAGTTGTCTGCTCTAATAAAATAGGGATAAATGAGTAAATATTCATTTCTAACAAAAGACAAAATTTGTGTACTTATATTCATGTTTATTTTAACTCTTTTATATGAAGGCCATTCATAATTCTTAGGATATGGATTTTATATTTCTCTCCTTTCTTTATCCCATTCAAGAAGAAACTTTTAGATTGGGATATATTTAGGGCTTATTATTGTGTAGAAATATCTTCTAAAATAAAAATTTGGTTTGAAACTGATTAAGAAGGCTTTTTTTTGCCTATTTTTTCTGAGTAAAGGGAAAGGTATTCTGTACGCTTTAGATGAAGCTGATGAACCTGTTCATGTATCAAGTTGTTTATATATTATATATAATTTGTATATTTAATATATCATGTAATATGTAAGTATAATTATATAGAATACATAATATAAACATTTATAATAAATATATTTATATATTTATATAGGTTACATAATATAAATTTTTTATTTTAACTTAATTTTAAAATATTTTGTATAAATTTTATTTAATATATATGTTAAATGCTGTACATAAGTGTGTGTTGTTTATACCTGTATGTATATATAGATATGTATAAAACACAAGTTCAATATGTTTAAGTATGGCATAACTGTTCAAAAAAAGGGTAGCTTTTTCGTAAGCACTATAATATAATAATACTGGAATAGTAACTTTTATCTATATAATATTCATTACATAGCAGGCAATATGTTCTTTCTTGCCTCCATTATATTATCTACTGAACAGTAGATAATTTAAAAGATGAGTAAAATAGTCAAAATAATTGTATAAATGAGTCTATAAATACTGCCATGTGAAAACTTAGGAGAAAATATAAGGTGGTCCTAAAAGGGGTTATCAGTGAGTTGAAGAGCCTAGAATGAGACAGAATTACAGAAAACCGTGTCAGCCTAACAAATATTTCATCAGAAACAGATGAGCTGTACAAAATATGTTTTTGGTAAAAAGTGGTCAAATACTAACCACGATGCTAATAATGCCTAGAATTTACTGAGCATCTATTTGTTTAGGTACTTCACATACATGTATATAGTATTTTTTTTCCATTTTACAGATGATGAATGAAGTTTAGAAGAGTTGACTAAATGACATCACACAACGTGTATGTGGCCAGCCAAGGATTTGAACCTTCTGGAGACACATCATGACAGCATGCTCCTGGCATCAGAAGATGGCCTGCTTCAAGGATACCACAGAAAAGGCAATTACACTATCTTACTTAGACTTCCTTTGACTTGAAGATCTTATGATTCTATTGCTCTTTAGGTCAATGAATCTTGGATCTCACAGAGTAAAAACTGTAATCAAATGGAGTTTACTCTTGGGCTCAAAGATGGCAGAGGAGTAGGAGACCTATATTTCATGTGGCCCTGGAATTCAGCTAGTTATCAAACCATTATGAACATTTCCAAACTCAACAAGAGATCAAAGAAAAGGATAGCAGTAACTCTATGAACAGAAAAACGAACACTTCCTAGAAGGTAGGACAGATGGAGAAATGATCTGAGGCAATATACAGGAAGATAGACTGTGGGGGAGGGAGTCTCCATCAGCTGCCTATAGACAAGGGATAGAGTAGGGGAGCACAAAGTTGGAACTTCTGATGTCTGGTCTGGTGGAGGGACATTGCTCCAATGGTGAAGTGAGGGGTGGAATCCTCACTGGGACATGGTGGTCTCAGGACATTCAGGGTCACAAAAAGAATGATGGTGCCTTGAATGTGGGAGAACTCCCAGGTATCAGAGTGGGAAAGTCAGCTGCAAAGACTGAGCCAAAGAGTGGGCTCTCAGCTCAGGGTTGCCATAACTGTGACCCATTGTACAGTCAGGCCCCTGCTCTTGGAGCAGGGACTCAACAAGTGGCAGATCTGGAAGAGTCCCCTTTCTTCCCCGGGAGGAGCAGCACCGGAGCACACTGCAGGAATCTGCTGGGTTTAGAGACTCCAAATGAGGTCGTGGGCCAGAGACAGAAATGCTCAGTCACAGGCCAAGTGAGCATGAAGTGTGGCTGGAGACCAGGGAGAAGGGACTGATTGACTGCTTTTCTCTGGCGGAACATTGAAGATGGGGCCCTGAACTCTCAGCTCCTCTGGAGCCATAGATCAGGAAGCTGCCATTTCCATTCTTGTTCTCGAAAGCTATACAGAAAGCTTTCAGCAAACAAAAGCTACCAAGGAGCAACTCCTAGCAGATTACTTAGCCTGGTCCCTGGCAAGGGCAGTGCAATTCTACCTGAGGCAAAGACATTGGAGAATCAGTGTAATAGGCCCCTCCAACAGAAGGTCAGCAGGAACATCCAGCCAAGACCAAATTTACCTATCAATGAGAACAGCAAAACTCCAGTACTAGGGAGGTACAACACATAGAACTCATGGCTTTTTCTCGATGATTCTTTAGTCTTTCAAAATTGATTTTTTAAAAATTTTCTTTATTTATTTCTCTAGTTCTTTATTTTTTAGATTTTTTTTTCTTTCCTCTCTCAACCAACTTCTTATCAATTCTTTTTAAAAATCATTTTTAATTTTCATTTTTATATTTCATTTAATGATTATAAAATCATTTTAATTTTCATTTTTGTATTCTATCCCTTCATTGTATTTAACCTTATTTTTGTATGTGTGTGTGTATATATATATATATATATATATATATATATATATATATATGAAACTAGGACCTGGTTCTTTGAAAGAATTAATAAGATTGATAACACCAACAATAAGACAAAGAAAGAGAAATTAAGGAATCTATCTCATTTATAAATGCACCCAACACCATAAAATATCTAAGAACAAATCTTACCAAAAAGGCAAAGAATATGAACTCAAAAAAACTATAGAATATTCATGTAAGAAATTGAGGAAGACACAAAGTAACAGAAAAATGTTCCATGCTTATGGATTGGAAGAACAAATATTGTGAAAATGTCGTGCTACCTAGACCAATCTACACATTTAAATAAAATCTCTAGCAAAATACCATCAACTTTTTTTCACAGAAATGGAATAATCCTAAAATTTGTATGGAGCCACAAGAGAGCCCAAATAGCTAGAGGAATGTTGAAAAAGAAAACCAAAGCTGGTGGCATCACAATTCCAGACCTCAAGGTTTATTACAACGCTGTAACCATCAAGACAGAATGGTACTGGCACAAAAATAGACACGTAGATCAATGGAACAAAATAGAGAGCCCAGAAAAGGGCCCTCAAATATATGGTCAACTAATCTTCAACAAAGTAGGAAAGAATGTCCAAAAGAAAAAAGATAGTCTCTTCAACAAATGGTGTTGGGACCATTAGACAGCCACATGCAGAAGAGTGAAACTGGACAATTTCCTTATGCCACACAAAGAAACAGACTCAAAATGGATGAAACACCTAAACATGAGACAGGAATCCATCAAAATCTTTGAGGAGAAAACAGGTAGCAACCTCTTTGACTTCAGCTGCAGCAACGTCTTCCTACATTACCAAAGGCAAGGGAAGCAAGGGCAAATATTAACTATCGGGACTTCACCAAGATAAAAACTTTGCAAAGCCAAGGAAAGACAATATACAGAATGGGAGAAGATATTTGGAAATGACATATCAGATGAAGGGCTAGTATCCAAAATCTATTAAGAACTCATCAAACTCAATATTCAAAGAACAAATAATCCAGTCAAGAAATGGGCAGAAGACATGAACAGACATCTCTGCAAAAAAGACATCCAAATGGCCAACAGACACATGAAAAAGTACTCAACATCACTGGGGGTCAGAGAAATACAAATCAAAACCACAATGACATACCACCTCATACCTCACACCAGTCAGAATGGTTAAAATGAACAAGTCAGGATACGACAGGTGTTGGCAAGTATGCAGAGAAAGGGGAACTCTTTTACACTATTGGTGGGAATGCAAGTTGGTGCATCCACTCTGAAAACAGTATAAAGAGTTCTCAAAAAGTTGAAAATAGAGCTACCCTATGACCCAGCAATTGTACTATTGGGTTTTTACCACAAAGATACAAATGTAGTGATCCAAAGGGGCATGTGCACCTCAATATACATAGAAGCAATGCCCACAATTGCCAAACTATGGAAAGAGCCTAGATGTCCAACAACAGATAAACAGATAAAGAAAATGCAATCAAATATGATGCAGGCACCAAAAAAATGAAATCTTGCCATTTGCAATGTCACGGATGGAACTAGAGGGTATTATGCTAAGCAAAATAAGTCAGTCAGAGAAAGACAATTATCATATGATCTCACTGATATGCGGAATTTGAGAAACAAGGCAAAGGATCATGGGGGAAGAGATGAAGAAATGAAACGGGATAAAACCAGAGAGGGAGACAAACCATAAGAGACTCTTAATCTCAGGAAACAAACTGAAGGTTGCTGGAGTGGAGGGGAATAGGAGGGATGGAGTGGCTGCGTGATGGACATGGGGGGAGGGTATATGCTATGATGAGCACTGTGAATTGTGTAAGACTGATGAATCACAGACCTGTACCCCTGAAACAAATAATGCATTACATGTCAATAAAAATATATATATATATATAATGGAGTTTACTCTTAAAATAGAGCATGACAGAAAACAAAACAGCTCAACTCTTTCTTTCATTATGAGAATGGCTTTCTCAACATGATAATCAAATCACTGTGACTGAGTGCCAATAACTAGGAAATTACCTAGAATCAGAATGATGGTTGCTGTTCTACAATTTTATAATCCTGGACCTATGCTAAGAAGGTTGACAAAAAGCTCAAAGCATCTTTTACTAACAAAACAGATGCAGATAAAGTGCAAACAGGGTGAATAGAAGTTGCTTTTATAGATTCTGGACATCCAGATTTGGTTAACATGCCACAGCTTGGAGTTGCAAAAAAATAGAGTAGATTAACTGGGCTTTGGATAGGAAGTAGCATTTGGGGATTATATAGGGGCAGAAAGAGAGTGGCATTTAAGAGGTAAAGATGAAGGGTGATTCCATGTCCCAGAAGCAAAGCCACAGCTCATTAAATAGCACCTGGAGGTCCACTGTTGCTTTATCGTCATCTTCTATTATGGAAAGTCTCATTTTCTTTACTGTGATCAGCCCCATTGCACTATTTTGTTCCTGCTCTCATTTATAGGGAGCAATAATTGCCATTAGCAATCATCTTTGATTTATAAGAATACAACAGTGTTCTAGTGATAATATACAAGGGTCACTGCATTATTGTGATAAGATACTTGCTGGCTAAAAATAAATTAACTAATTAATTTAAAAATTTAAAAATTTTTAAAAATTAAAAAAAAGACACTTGCTGGCAACTAGATACTAAAAACAATAATATTGGCCATCTCTGCAGATCAGTGTCAAGGTAGGATAAAACTTCAGATATTAACTTTCACCAAGTGGCTGAAAAGTGCATATTTTACAAATTAGATTGCACTATCACATTTAGCTAGGTTGCAGGTAAAAAACACACTTCATAACTGATTTTGCAACACTGGCAAGCAAAACCTTACCACAAATGTTATATTATAGATAAAGGTGACTATAAGCAATTAAGCTCTTATATTCTTATTATCTCATAGGCAATGAATAAAAATAGGAAGTATCAATTTGATATTTACAAAATGCTATTTCAGGTACTCTTCATGGAATAACATTTTGCCAACAGCCCCTAATTTTAATTTCTGTTCTATGTAAGAGTAATATATTTTACTATGCCACTCATAATCTATTTTAAACATTACATGAGTTGTTTTGTACTAACTACTGATCTGTAGAAAATAGGACATGAACAAATCCAAGTTTTGTGATTCACCATACAGAAATTTACTGTTAAATAAATAAAGTCTTTCTTGCTCATTCTCAAATTTCAGAAAGACAGGTGATTGTTCTCATTTTATAAAATGATATGTAAATTGTGAATGAAGGTTGGAAGAGGACATTGAATTTGTATTAACCTAACGTACTAAGGAGAAGTCCATCCTGCTTTGGAAAGTCCAACAAAAATATCTCTTCAGAACTCACCAACAATTGGAAGGGAAGAAGACACAGAGAGTTACCCCAAAGTATTCCTATTAGAAAAAAATAAAATGATTTAGAAAGAAACCTGAGCACCCAGCTAGTGTGTTTTTCACTTACATAGAAAGTAGGACTCTACTTGACAATATCTGATGTATAAAAATCTATAATGACTCCCATATAACCACCATAATATTTTAAATCTTAGAGGAAAGAGTCTCAACAGTTAGTAGGGGGAAAGTATGTACCTATTAACATTATATAATTTTAAATTTTTCATCTTTTAGCCTATTTTATCTTTATTTTTTATTGAGGTAGCATGGGCTTTAAGCACAAAAAGTAAATGAATAAAGAGCTGAGTTAATTAATACTGAATATACTGGGGAAACCATGTCTGCTTTAGGTGTCTTGCATTGGCAGTCAGTGTAAAAGAAAGTAAGATTTGCAAGGCACATCCAGGTTCAAATCATAGCTCTATGGAAAAGTCACTATAAGATACAGTGACTTAAATCACTTAATTCAGTTTTGTTATCACACAGTGGCAACAATAGTGTATAGGGACGTTATAATCATATAAAAGCATATAAAGTGCTTAATATAGTGTCTGATAAATGGTAAGCTCTCAATATAGATGAACATTTAAGGAATCACTATTATGATGAAACAGGTGTGGTAAAAGGGGCTTTGGAGAATGCCTAGAATCTGAAGACAGATGTATTGGTTAGGCAGGCACTGATTCGGATTGGGGAGGTTGATAACCTTGGTGGGTTGAATTTGGCTCAACTGTCTAAACATTACCTATTAAGGGCATAGATTATTTGTATAAATTCCTCATGACAGTAATGGAAATTCCATGTGTAAAAGGCCATGTCTCACAAGAAATCTACCATTTGGGGTCTCATTAAATCCTAGCTTGCTCACTGGCAATTGTCCATGGCAGCTATAAGTCTTTTAGGTGCTCTGGAGAAACTCTTCCATAATTTCTGCATTTGCTCTTACTGCACAATCTCTAAAGCACAATTTCATATCCTCTATTAAATAAATTAACTGTGTAACTAGCTTTACAGGAGGTATATAGATTCTTTCCTCAGGTATGCAGCTCTCTTGAGATAATGAAATGATCATGCTTACACCATTTATTGTGTTTTTAAAAAATTTTTAAAAATATACAAATTCACAATGTGGGCCAAATTAAGTCATGTTTTCTAGAGAATTAATAAAAGAGAGAAAATTAACTATATAATCGATGCTACTAACCAGCATGCTAAATTATGACATAATAGAACAAATATTTTAATTTTTATAGTCAGCACCATATTACCAACCAGCACCAATTTATTTCTTTAATTTGTCAATGTAACATGTGCTTTAAGCTCAGAAGAGATTTTTCTCAGAAGACATTTCTCTTACTACACATACATATTCTCTTACCAAAACCAGGCTCATCTACCCAAACTACCCTCATCCACACCCACTGACAGGCCTTACACAATTCTACTATAGTTACATGTGTTAAAACAGACTGCAGATCAAACAGGCCAGGTGAATCATTCTTTCATATTTTGCTCTTATTTAGCTTCAGGATATAGAAAGATCTTAAAAAGAGATTTGAAGATAAGTCAGTTATGTCCTTGATTAATTATCTTATTTCAAAGCTAGAAGTAGAAACTGAGTCCTGGGACAGGTCAATATAGTAGAAATATGGCATATTTTTCTGAAACAGGAGAAATTTTACAATATGAGAAAAGGAGAGAAGTCTAAAGATAATCTATGCAAGAATTCTAACAGTTAATCTAATAAAGGGTAAAGAGTAAACATTACTAGAAATAGAAATCACTAATGTTTCAGAAGAAAATCTACATAGTATTCACAAAATAAAATATTTCTTATAAATATCTTAAAAATATAAAAGAAATATTTATAAAGTAATTATAAACACTTAAGAAAAAATGTACACATATAAAAAATCCCCATAACTTAGCACTTCTTTTGTATAGGAAAAAAAATCCATTATTTAATCCTACAGAAGAATATTAAAATTTCCTGAATATAGCAACTGACCTGAATATCATGTATAGCAATGGGATGTACATTTCTCTGTGGAACAAGAAAAATCCAAATGAACATTATAAGGCTGGAATAAGTCTGTCACTGAAGGACTGGCACCTTTGCTACCACCTAGGACTCTGGGAGGTTTAAATTTCACTGATGTGAAGGAGAATAAATAGCTTTAAAAATTTTTTAAAATGAGTTTTCTTATAAAGCTATTTAAACATATATAAAGCATTACTCATCAACAAAATAAGAACTTAGAGCCACTGTTGTTGACGGGAAGAATGAGAACTCCCTTTAAAATAAATGGTCAGAAGGTAATCCCATTATTTTATCTCTCACAGTCTTTAATGTGTTATTGTATTTTTTTGGTGATGCACATCAAACGTGGTGTTTGTATTTCAAGTTTACTTCTAGATAATTAAGAAAATCAATGATTTAAAATTCAAGGACTGTTTACATTAGTGTTTGTATTTGGAGCATCGATATATTATCTAGTTAAATACATCAATGTCAATAATATAACTTGAAAATAATAATAAAACTAATTTGATTGTATTAGAAGTACACTATAATTATCATTAAAATATATAATATTAAAAGAATGTATATGCATATAACCAATAAATGAATATGACAATGCACATGTATATCATGTATTACATTTAATCTTTCTCTCCCCTCAACCTTGAAATTTACTTTTACTTTAATGTGATATATTTTTATTAAAGATGATAGAAATATATTGAAAAAATGGCTTAAAACCCTTATTAGCATACATACCCAGTTTTCACTTTTTCTGGCACATTTTAAAAACCAGCCTTAATACATGGAGACTAAACAATATGCTACTAAATAATGAACTGATCAATTAAGAAATCAAAGAGGAAAAAAAATCATACATGGAGACACATAAACATGAAAACAGATGGTACAAAATCCTTGGAATACAGTGAAAGCAGTTCTCAGAGGGAAGTTTATAGCAATAAAGGCTTACCTTCGGAAACAAGAAAAATTTCAAATAAGCAACAGTTCTTTACAGTGAAAAGAACTAAAAGAAGTAGAATAGAGGGAAGATGGTGGAAAGTAGGGGACCTGCATTTATCTGGTCTCTTGGATTGAGGTAGATATCTATCAAATCATTCTGAATTCCTGTAAATTCAACCTGAGAACTAAAAAAGAACTGCTGCAATTCTACAAATAGAAAAGCGACCACTTTTTGCAAGCATTGTGAAACCCTTCAAGGAACAAAAGCCCCATAGAGCAACCCAAAGCAGCTTACACTGAGCTTGGCTCCCTGGTAAGGGGGACAGAGGTGCAAATCTGCCCAGGAAAAGATACCTGAGAATCAGTGCACCAGGCCTCTCCCACAGAAGACCAGCATGAACATCAGGCAAAATATCAAGTTTATGGATCACATGGAACTGAAAATCTCCTGTGCTAGGCAAAAGTAGTATACAGAATTTGAGATTTTTTTCTCATGAATATTTATTCTCTTAGTTTAAATTTTTTCTTTTTTTGTTTTTCCTTTCCAACTAGTTTCTTTTTTCCTTTTCAACTAGTTCTCTCCTTCTTTCAACTAGTTTCAACTAGCTTCTTATCAACTTTTTGTTTTTAAGACTTTTTTTAATCTTCATTTTGATATTTATTTATTTGTTTGTTTGTTTTTAGAATCTTATTTATTTATTTGACAGAGATCACAAGCAGGCAGAGAGGCAGGTAGAGAGAGAGAGAGAGAGAGAGAGAGGAGGAAGCAGGCTCCCTGCTGAGCAGAGAGCCCAATGCGGGGCTCAATCCCAGGACCCTGAGATCATGACCTGAGCAGAAGGCAGAGGCTTAACCCACTGAGCCACTCAGGCACCCCCATTTTGATATTTACACTTTACAGATATATTTTTAATTTCTGGCTTCCTTTCACTATACTCATTTTTGTATATATATAAGTTCTTTCTTTACAGTTTTGGAGTTTAGTGTCTTCTAACAAACAAACCAAAATACACCCAGGATCAAGTGTATCACCCTGTTTTTTCCACCTGTGAGATTATATTCTTTTACTCCCCACATTTTCCTTTTTCTTTTCTTTCTTTCTTTTTTTTTTTTTTTTTTCCTTTTTTTGGCTTCTGACCTCTTCAGATTTGTCTAGTGTGTGAATATAGTTTTATTTTGTTCTCTCATTCATCTAGTCTCTGGACAAAATGATTAGAAGGAGAAATCCACAAAAAAGAAAGAACCAGAGGTAATACTGTCTGCCATCAATCTAATCGATATGGATATAAATAAAATGTCAGATCTAGAATTCAGATAAATGATTATAAAGTTACTGGCTGGGCTTTAAAAACAAAGTAGAAAAAACATTAGAGAATCTCTTAGTGCAGAAATAAGATCTAATCAGGCCAAATTAAAAATGCTTTTATGGAAACAGAGTCCAAAAATGGATGCTCTAACAGCTAGGGTAAATGAGGAAGAAGACAGAATCAGTGACATAGAAGACAAAATGATGGAAAGGAAGGAAGCTGAGGAAAACAACTAATGGACTATGAGGGAAGGCTTTGAGAAATTGGTGATACCATAAAGAGAAACAATATTAGAATTATTGGGGTCCCAGAGGAAGAAGAAAGGGAGAGAGGGACAGAATATATATTTGACCAAATCATAACTGAGAATGTACCTAATCTGGGGAAGGAATAGGTATTCAAGTCCAGGAGGCACAGAGAACCCCCCTCAAAATCAATAAAATAGGTCAACACCCTGACATTTAATAGAGAAGTTTGCAAATTTCAGAGATAAAGAGAAAATCCTGAAAGCAACTTGAGACAAGAGGTCCTTAAAGTACAAGGGTAGGAACATTAGACTGCAGCAGAACTATACACAGAGACCTAGCTGGTCAGAAAGGGCTGGCCTGATATATTCAGGGTATTAAATGAGAAAAACATGTAGCCCAGAATACTTTATCCATAAAGGTTGTCATTCAGAATGGAAGGAGAGATAAGTAGTTTCCAGGAAAAACAGAAACTGAAAGAATTTGTGATCATGAAACCAACCCTATAAAAATATTAAAGGACATCCTGTAAGCAAAGAGAGAGCTCTAAAGTAATACAGACCAGAAAGAAACAGAGACAATTACAGAAACAAGGACTTTACAGGCACTAAATTCCTACCTTTCAATAGTTACTCTGAAAGTAAATGGGCTAAATGTTCCAGTCAAAAGACACAAGGTATCAGATTGGATAAAAAAGCAAGACCATCCATATTCTGTCTACAAGAGACTTATTTTTGACCCAGAGACACCTCCAGATTGAAAATGAGTGTGTAGAGAACTATTTATCATGCTAATGAACATCAAAATAAAGCTGGGGTAGCAACTTTTTTTTTCAGTCAAATTAGATTTTAAACCAAAGATATAATAAGGAATGAAGAGGGACACTATCTCATACTTAAAAGGTCTACACAACAAGATTTAACAATTATAAAAATGTATGCTCCTAACTTGGGAGCCACTAATTATATAAGCCAATTAATAACAAATTTAAAGAAATACATTGATGATAATAAAATAGTCGGGGACTTTAACACCCAATTCACTACAATGAACAGATCATCTAAGCAGATGATCAACAAGGAAACAAGGGATTTGAATAACACACTTAACCAGATAGACTTCACAGATATATACAGAGCATTCTATCCTAAAACAACAGAATGCACTTTCTTCTTGAGTGCATGTGGAACATTCTCCAAAATATTGGGTCATAAATCAGGTCTCAACTGGTACCAAAAGATTGGGATTATTCCCTGAATATTTTCAGACAACAGTGCTTTGAAACTTGAACTAAATCACAAAAGGAAATATGGGAAGAACTCAAATATATGAAGGTTAAAGAGCAACCTATTAAAGAAAGAATGGATCGACCAGGAAATTAAAGAATTAAAAAAATTCATGGAAACAAATGAAAATGAAAACACAATAGTTCAAAACCTTTGGAATGCAGCAAAGGTGGTCCTAAGAGGGAAGTATATAGCACTACAAACCTTTCTCAAGTAATAAGAAAGGTCTCAAACAACCTAACCTAACACCTAAAGGAGCTGGAGAAAGAACAGCAAACAAAGTCTAAACTAAGCAGAAGAGAAATAATAAAGATTAATGCAGAAATCAATGAAATAGTAACCAAAAGAACAGTAGAACAGATCAATGAAACTAGGAGTTTGTTCTTTGAAAGAATTAAGAAGATTGATAAACCACTAGCCAGACTTATCAAAAAGAAAAGAGAAAGGACCCAAATAAAATCATGAATGGAAGACAAGAGATCACAACCAACACGGAAGAAATACAAACAATTGTAAGAACATATTATGAGCAAGTACATGCCAACAAATTAGGCAATCTGGAAGAAATGGACACATTCCTAGAGACATATAAACTATCAAACCTGAACCAGAAAGAGAAAACCTGAACAGATCCATAACCACCAAGGAAACTGAAGCAGTAATAAAAAAAAAAATCTCCCAACAAACACGAGCCCAGGGCCAGAAGGCTTCCTGGGGGAATTCTACCAAACGTTTAAAGAAGAATTAATACCTATTTTTCTTAAACTCTCCAAGAAATCAAAAATGGAAGGAAAACTTCTAAGCTCTTTTTATGAGGCCAGCATTACCTTGATCTCAAGACCGAGAAAAACCCTACTAAAAAGGAGAATTACAGATCAATATTCCTGATGAACATGGACGCAAAAATTCTCACCAAAATACTAACAAGACGGTATCCAAGAATACATTGAAAGGATTATTCACCATGACCAAGTGGGATGCAAGTTTGGTTCAACATTCACAAATCAATGAATGTGATACACTAGATTAATAAAGGAAAGGAGAAGAACCATATGATGCTCTTAATAGATGCAGAAAAAGCATTTGACAAAGTATGGCATCCTTTCTTGATTTAAACTATTCACAGTGTAGAAATAGAGGGTACATATCTCAGTATCATCAAGGCTATGAAAAACCCACAGTGAATATCATTCTCAATGGGGAAAAATAGAGCTTTTCCCCTAAGGTCAGGAACATGGCAGGTATGTCCACTATCAGCACTGCTGTTCAACATAGTACTAGAAGTTCTAGCATCAGCAATCAGGCAACAAAAAGAAATGAAAAGCATTTGAATCAGCAAAGAAGTCAAACTCTTACTTCTTATAGATGACATGATACTCTATGTGGCAGACCCAAAGACTCTACCCCCAAAATGCTAGAACTCATATAGGAATTCAGTAAAGTGTCAGGATATAAAATCAGTGCACAGAAATCAGTTGCATTTCTATATACCAAGAGGGAGAAAGAAGAAATAAAAATTAAGGAGTTGATCCCATTTGCAATTGCCCCCAAAACCCATAAGATAGCTAGAAATAAATCTAACCAAAGAGGCAAGAGATCTATAAGTAGAAAACTATAGAGTACTCAAGAAAGAAATTAAGGAAGACACAAAGAAATGGAAAAACATTCCATGCTCATGGATTGGAAGACCAAAATACTTTCAAGATGTCTATGATACTTGTAGCAATCTACAAATCCTACAAATTCTAGAGGAAAACACAGGCAGCAACCTCTTTGTCCTCTGCCACAGCAACTCTTTTGCTAGACATGTCTTCAAAGACAAGGTTAAAAAATGAACTATTGGGGGGCGCCTGGGTGGCTCAGTGGGTTAAGCCACTGCCTTCGGCTCGGGTCATGATCTCAGGGTCCTGGGATCGAGTCCCGCATCGGGCTCTCTGCTCGGCAGGGAGCCTGCTTCCCTCTCTCTCTCTCTGCCTGCCTCTCTGTCTGCTTGTGATTTCTCTCTGCCAAATAAATAAATAAAATCTTAAAAAAAAAAATGAACTATTGGGACTTCATCAAGATAAAAAGCTACACAGGGACACACGGGTGGTTCAGCTGGTTAAGCGTCTGCCTTTGGCTCTGGTCATGATCCCAGGGACCTGGGATTATGCCCCACATCACACACTCCACTCAGTGGGGAATGTACTTCTTCTCCCTCTCTTGCTCCCCACTGCTTGTGCTTGGTCCCTCTGTCAAAATAAATAAATAAACTCTTCAAAAAAAAAAAAAGAAAGAAAGAAAAAAAAAAAACCCTTCTGCATAGCAAAAGAAATTCAACAAAACTGAAAGGCAACCTACAGAATGGGAGAAGATGTTTCGCAAATGATGTATCAAATAAAGGGCTAGTATCCAAGATCTGCAGAGTACTTATCAAATTCAACACCCAAAAAAACAAATAATACAGTCAAGAAATGGCTAGAAGACATGAACATACATTTCTCCAAAGAAGACATCCAGATGGCCAACACATGAAAAAATGCCTCACATCACTTGGCATCAGGGAAATATAAACCAAAACTACAATGAGATATCACCTCACACCAGTTAGAATGGCTAAAATGAACAACTGAGGAAATAACAAATTTTGGCAAGGTTGCAGAGAAAGGGGTACCCTCTTACACTGTTGGTGGGAATATAAGCTGGTACAGCCACTCTGGAAAACAGTATGGATTTCCTCAGGAATTTAAAAGTAGAGCTACCCTACGATCCAGCAATTGCACCACTAGGTATTTACTACAAAGATACAAATGTAGTGATCTGAAGGGACACCTACACCCCAATGTTCACAGCAGCAATGTCCACAATAGAAAAGTTTGGAAAGAGCTGAGATGTCTACCGACAGATAAATGGATAAAGAAGTGTATATTACATATATATGTAATAGTACATATATATGTAATAGTACTCAGCCATCAGAAAGTATATATACTATATACTATATACTGAGTACTATTACTCAGTATATATACTATATACTGTACATATATATATATACTGTACATATATATATATACATATACTGTACACATATATATACATATATATGTAATAGTACTTAGCCATCAGAAAGGACAAATGCTTACAATTTGCATCCATGTAGATGGAAATGGAGTGTATTACACTGAGTGAAATAAGTCAGTCAGAGAAAGGCTATCATCATATGGTTCTGCTCATATGTGGAATATAAGAAACAGCACAGAAGATCATAAGCGAAAGGAGGGAAAAATGAAAGGGAAGTCCTCAGAAAGGGAGAAAAACCTGAGAGACTTTTAACTATAGAAAATAAACTGAGTGTTGCTGGAGGGGAGGTGGGTTAGGGGATGGGGTAATTGAGTGATGGGCATGAAGGAGGGCACATGATGTGAGAAGCATGGGGTGTTATATGCAACTGATGAATTATTGAATTTTATATCTAATGATGTACTATATGTTAGCTAATTGAATTTAAGTAAAAAGAAAGAAAATGTAGCTAGAGTAATAAAACAAATGTTACAAAAGATTAAAAAAGAACTATAAAAAGAAGAAAAAACAAAGCCCAAAGGTAGTAGAAGAAAGAAAATAATAAAGATTAGAACAGAAATAAGACAAAGAAAAAACAACAGAAATTATCAATGAAATCAAGAACTGGTTCTTTGAAAAGATAAACAAAATTGATAAACCTTTAGCCAGATTCATCAAGGAAAAAAAAAAAAAAAAAAAGAACCCAAATAAATAAACAAAAGCAGAAATGAAGGACTCTGAAGAAATACAAGGAATTAGAATATTATGAAAAAGTATATGTCAACAAATTGGACAACCTAGAAGAAAATGATAAATTCCTAGAAACATATAAGCTTCCCAAACTAAATCAGGAAGAAATAGAAAATCTGATTAACTGATTGCTAGTAATGAAATTGAATCTGTAATCAAAAAACCTCCCAAAAAACAAATGTCTAAGGCCAGATGGCTTCACAGATGAATTCTACCAAACATTTAAAGAAGAGTTAATGCTTACTTGCTTCAAAGTATTAAAAAAAAAAAAAGTGAAAAGAAAACTTCCAGATTTATTCTATGAGGCCAATGGTTATTACCCTGATACCAAAACCAAAAATACTACAAAGAAAAGAAAAAAAGGCCAATATCTCTGATGAACATAGATGTAAAAATTCTCAACAAAATATTAGCAAACCAAATACAATAATAAATTTAAAATATCATTCACCAGAATCAAGCAGGATTTATTCCAAGTATACAAGTGTGGTTTAATATTCACAAATGAATCAGAATACTACATCACATTATAAGATAAAGGAAAACAAAAACCAGGATCATTCTGATAGATGTAGGAAAAGTGTTTGACAAATACAATATTCATTCATAATAAAAATTCTCAATGAAGTTTATTTAGAGAGAATATGCCTCAACATAATAAAAGTCATACATGAAGAACCCACAGGTTCTCATTCCCAATGGTGAAAAACTGAGAACTTTTCCCCTAATATCAGGAACAGACAAGGATGTCCATGCTCACCACTTTTATTCAGCATCCTATGGGAAATCCTAGCCATGGCAATCAGACACAAAGAAAACAAAAGGTAGTAATTGGTAAGAAGGAACTAAAACTGTCACTATTTGCAGATGGCATGATGCTATATACATAGAAAACCCTAAAGACTCCACCAAAAAACTTCTACAGCTGATAAATAAACTCAGTAATGTTGCAGGGTACAAAATTAATATATAGAAATATGTTGCATTTCTATGCACTAATAATGGAGTAGAAGAAAGAGAAATTAAGAAGACTACCTCATTCACAACTGCACCAAAAATAATAAAATACTTGGAATTAAACTTAAGGAGGTAAAAGGCCTGTACTCTAAAATCTATAAAACATTGATGAAAGAAATTTAAGGTGACACAAAGAAACATCCCATGGCTATGGATGGGAAGAATTAATACTGTTAAAATGTCTGTACTACCGAAAACAATCTATGGATTGGATGCAATCCTTATCAAAATACCAATAGCATTTTTCACAGAAATAGAACAAATGATACTAACATTTTCATGGAACCACAAAAGACTCCAAATAGCCCAAGCAATATTGAGAAGGAAGAACAGAATAAAGAGTCTCAAAGAAAACCCCAGGCTTATATGGTGAATTAATCAACAACAAAGGAGGCAAGACTATACAGTGGGGAAAAGACAGTATCTTCAACAAATGATATTGGTAAAACTGAACAGCTACATGGAAGAGAATAAAACTAGACCATTTTCTTAGACCATATAAAAAGCAACAAAAAGTGGATTAAAGACCTACATGTGAGACCTCAAATCATAAAAATCCTTGAGGAAAACACAGGCAGTACTTCTTTGACATTGGCCTTAGGAATATTTTATTAGCTATGTCTTCTCAAGCAAGGGAAATAAAAGCAAAAATAAACTTTTGGGATTACACCAGAATAAAAAGCTTTTGTACAGCAAAGGAAACCACCAACAAAACTAAGAGAACCTACTGAGTGGGAGAAGATATTTGCAAGTGATATACCTGATAAGGAGTTAATACCCAAAATATACAAAAAACTTCTACAACTCAACATCAAAATTCCCAAATAATTTAATTAAAAATGG
This sequence comes from Mustela lutreola, assembly GCF_030435805.1. Classification (NCBI taxonomy): domain Eukaryota; kingdom Metazoa; phylum Chordata; class Mammalia; order Carnivora; family Mustelidae; genus Mustela; species Mustela lutreola. Next base: position 71,790,457 of record NC_081295.1, read on the forward strand.
ACAGAGGACCTGTATAGACATTTTCCCAATGAAGACCTGCAGATGGCCAACAGACACATGAAAAGACGTGCAACATCACTGGTCATTAGGGAAATGCAAATCAAAACCATGATGCAAGATCTATCCACTTTCACCTATTAGAATGGCTAGAATTGAAAAGACAAGAAATAAGTGTTGGCAAGGATGTGGAGAAAAAGGAATTGTTCATTGTTCGTAAGAATGTAAATTGGTGTAACTGCTGTGGAAACAGTATGGAGTTTCCTCAAAAAATTAGAAGTAGAGATACCATACAATCCAGCAATTCCACTACTAGGTATTTAAACAAAGAAAATATAAATACTAATTCAAAAAGGTAAATGCACCTCCATGTTTATTGCATTATTTACAATGGCCAAGTTATGGAAGCAACTCAGATGTCCATTTTAGATGAATGTGTAAAGAAGGTGTGGTATATATATACAGCGGAATACTACTCAGCCATAAAGAAGAATGAAATCTTGCCATGTGCAACAACATGGATGGACTTGGAGAGTATTGCGTGATATGTGTCAGACAAATGATGATATGACTTCACTTGTAAGTGGAACCTAAAAAACAAAACAAAAAAATGAAAAACTAGACACTTAAATACAGAGAATAAGCTAATAATTGCCAGAAAGGAGGTGGTAGGGGTTGTGTGAAATGTGAAATAGGTTAAGAGGTAAAATTTCTAGTTATAAAATAAATAAGTCATGGGTATGAAAAGTATAGCATTGGGAATATAGTCATTTGGTGACAGATGGTGACTCCACTTACGGTGACCATTGAGAAATTGCAAGAATTGTTGAATCACTATGTTGTACACCTGAAACTAATATAACTTTGTATGTTGATTATACTTCAAACCCATCCATTCACACATCCATGCTGGCCAGCCTTAGTTTTTGAGGTTACTCTTATAAAATTGGAACACAAACAAAAATTCTAATTAAAATGCTATTAAGATTAACACACACATAAGATGTGAAAATTAGAAATATTGGCATGCATAAATACACTAAAGTAGGTAAGTATTAAAATCAAAGCTACTCAAATATTTTATATTTCTATTTTTTTAAAAAAGAATTAAGACCACTAATATAAATTCCCTCAAGACAAAAAGAATGTAACAGTCCCTCCTAAATTTATAAATAACCTAATTTTAGATTAGAATTTATATTATCTAATTATATTTAACTACTGATACTCAATGTACTTTCTATATGGCCTATGGGATTACTAAAGCCAGCAGCAGCAGTTTCAAAGAAAAAAAAAAAGCACACTGTTTTCTGTTTATTGCACCTGTGAGTAAAAATACTTGAGTTCACTGTCACTGCTTTCAGGATCTGCAGTTCAAAAGAAAGTTATGAAGCAGTATGCCCGTGGATTTCCCTACAAGCTAGGAAAGAAAAGTCAGTTGTAATTCAAGGCCTAAAGTGCCTGTCCAGTGGATTACAAATTCAGGAGGATTCTGAAAAATTGAATGAATCCAGGTCTTTAATCTGTCACAGAGCCTATGCCAACCCTGCGTAAAACTGCAAACTCTGAGCTGGAGAAAATAAAATAAAATATGCCTCTAGAAGCTTGGTCGTAGGTCTTCTGTGCACTGACTAAAGCATGCTGAGGATTTTCTCAGCTCTTCTGGACTCCATGGGACAGAGACAAAAACAGCAGGCAAACAGCATAAGGTAGATAGATAGTGTCAGGAAGAATGACGAGTAGCATTAGCTATTGCAGAAAAAGAAAAAATAAAAGAGTCAGTAGTTCTTCTTGGAATCGAGACCGAAGTGGAAAAGGGCCCCCAGAATGAATGGCGAAGTTAGCGTACGTACACACACACTCCATGCCCTCGCGTGCATGCCAATGCTTGCAGCCGTCACACTTCGGCCCTGTGGCTCCGGGGCGGCATGTGCAGAGCCCTGTGATGGGGTCACAGGGGCCAGGCAACGAGCCGTGGGGGTCACACTCACATTCTTGGCAGGAACCTCCAGGGCTGCTGGGGCTACCAGTATAGCCAGGGGCACATCTGAATTTAAACAGTGAAAAAGCAGGAGATTAATAATATGTCACGTCTCTCAATTGTGTTTGTGTTGTGATGGATGGAACCAAAGTGATACCGAGAGTCAACAGATCAGGAGCCAGTACACTTTTCCTGTAAAGAATTAGCCAGTACTGATTTTATACTTTTCCAGATCAAGATGCAAAATCAAAACCATTCGGTGAGGAATAAATACATTTCTAAGCATTTTTTTTTTTTTTTTTTGCTGATGGAAATCAAGATGGAATTCAAATTATTAATAATAATAACAACAAGAACAACAATATTTGAGTACAAATTACTCTGTAATAGTAATGTGTTAATGTAAAATAAATCTATTAACAAGAAGGAAGTTCTTATTAAAGTGTCAAGTTTAGTGCTTCCTATCATCACACTGATTGTAAATGTTTGCCTGTAACAACCATTGTTAGCTTATAGTGCCATACAGAATCAGGTAATGGGCCAAATTCTGTGGGTCACTCTGCCTTCCACTACTCTAGATCATAAACATTGCTTTGAAGTCTTCTTTTTTAAAAATTATAAATAAATAAAATTATATATTGACACCTGGGCTTTCCTAGACTCATACATTTTAAAGATCAAAATGACCAAATAATTCAACCCACTAATTTTGAACAAAAAGAAGCTAAGTGGCAATAAACTATTAGATTTTCTATTTAACTTTACTGGTCTTTCTATCATATCATCCTCAAGATGGAGATTCCATCTTGAAGTGGGTTAATGTTATGGAAATAAATTATGTAACATTAATTTGAGATATTAGAAAGAAAATCCAACTGGATGAACCCAATACGAAATCAATTCATTGACTCTTCCACTCATTCATACATCCATTCACCTAAGTATATATCACTGTGGGTTATGTTACTGGAAACCTGGTAATAACAAGATTCTAGCAGGACCATATGCTCTGGGTTGCCTAGAATGGTCCCAAATTACCTGTTGTCCTAGTTTAATTATTAAAACACTTCCTATCTCTCCTTAGAATATCCCGGTTTGGACAATAAATTACATATACAGTCAGCTAACTATAATCAACACCCACAGTTTTTGTTCCAGAGACAAGCATGGGAGGAAGTTGAGAGACAGTAGGAGGCTGAAGCCAAAAATTACAAACATTAGGCAGATAATCCTGAACTATCTTCAGTGGAAATTTGCACAAATAATTGTGAAAATTAATATATCTTGTGCTGGTAAGAAAAGGCAATGCAGGGGTGCCTGGGTGGCTCAGTGGGTTAAGCCACTGCCTTCGGCTCAGGTCATGATCCCAGGGTCCTGGGATCGAGTCCCGCATCAGGCTTTCTGCTCAGCAGGGAGTCTGCTTCCTCCTCTCTCTCTCTGCCTGCCTCTCTGCCTACTTGTGATCTCTCTCTGTCAAATAAATAAATAAATTCTTAAAAAAAAAAAAAAAAAGGAAGAAAAGAAAAGGCAATGCCAAAAAAAAAAAAAGTTATCCGTAACTAAGCTTTTACACATTTGTGGTTTTAGTTGTTATTTTATTTTCAATGTAAGATTATAAATGCTCGACCATTTAAATAAGTCTACTTAAATTATTTCTTAACATTTGCAGGTGAAAGAATTCTATTCTAAGCAGACTGAGATTGATTAAATGCTCAAAGAGTTAATTACAAAAGTAACAAAGATAAAACATGGGGAGGGGTTTCCTACATTACAGGGACACTCAAAACATGTAAGCAATTTTAGACCTGAGCTGATGAGCTTAGGCAGGTCATAAGGTGATTCAAATGATTTAAGAAGCTCTCAGAAGTGGAACAAATTCATTTGGAAAGTTACAATAAAAATTTAACCAAGACCTTTGGTTTAATTAGCTGAATAAAAGCAATTTTTCAGGAAAATATAATTTGATCATTTATATGTTGGAGATGATGAAAGTAAAGCTGTAACAACATTTGAGAACTGCGAAAATAATTCAAGACATTCATATTTGATAATATATGCCCTGTTCATCTATAAGCTATATGAACCGTCAACTCCTATTGATTAAACATTAATGGATATGAAAAAAAATACATTTTCTATAATCACTTTGGCTTAAGACAGTAACTGTCATTTCACTGTACCCTTCCAGTCTTTTCTATATACCTGTATTCATAGATAGTGGGAACAGAGATATTTACATGCTTACATAGATAAATGTAGTATACTACTGAACATTTTTTTTCATAAATTACTTCAGATAACAGCCTTGGTGTCCAGGGATGCTTTTAGTCATCATCCTTCTGGTATTTACAAGGGCATGAAATGAATATTAGCCTAACCATGAATACCAAAGCACATTTTTATATATATACATACATGTGTATATATATATACGGTGGAAATAAATGACTATCTTCGGAGAAAGTTTCTACAGATATAAAAATAAAAAATAAGTGTGGAAAGCATATGAACTACTGGAGAAAATTAAAATAAATTATGAAAATAATGACTACATTTCTACTGTGATCCTTTATTAGATGATCTCTTGGTTTCATGACTGCATACCGTTCACAGTACTGGCCTTCGTATCCCTGGGGGCAAGCGGTGCAACGGTAATCATCGAGGCCTTGCATGACACAAGAAGGGCTAAAACTGAGTTGGAAAGAAAAAAAAAACCATGGTAAAAAAATCTTTTAACCTATTAATTTTATACATTTAAGTAATTTTGTCCATTATCCAGATGATTGGAACTTATTTGGGGGTAGTTATTTATTCTTATGTATACATTTCTAGTCAAGAGTAGGGTATCACAACAAAATATTACCAATAATAGTTGACAAATAAATATGGTCGTTTCTTAATGAATGTGCAATGCCTCACACTATGTAAACATTTTGAAATTTTAATCATTATATGGCAACCATAAAAATATTAAACATCCGGCAAGTGTCCTGTTTTTCATGAATTGTAAGAAAAATAAGAGTAGCATTCACATACATTGTTTCATAGCAGAATAAGTATTACTATTTTTCAATTAAAAAAACTGGTCCTAGAAGCTATATAATTTATTTCTGAAAACTCAGCCCAAATTGCCACTAGCCCTTCAACGCATGAACTGTGAATAAATATTTCACATAAAGTAAGAGTGCTTTTTCTAATTTACATATGGATTTAAAATTAAATTTATTTTAAACACAAAGGAATGTGATTTTGTGTGAGGAATGATGGGAGAGCTCTCTACATGAAAATGAATAAGATTTTCTGACAATTTTATGATCTTTTCTACTAAGTAGGTCTTATATAACTTGCCCTGTTATCACTCTGGCACTGATAGACCACAGCCAGCCAGGCTTTGCCAGGTTTTCTGAGCATCTTTCTCTACAAAAGAAACAATTAGCAAGACTTGAAAACTAACCTGTACTAACATGTAATTTTAGGTTGTTACAAACTTCTTTCAAATGTAAGTACAGAATTCCCACTAGATAAAACTGTATGATGCATCAGAAACTTGGAAGGAAGAAAAAGAATATATTTGTTGCAAGATGGTAGCACTGCGACACTGCAAACACTCTTTTTCTTTGTGTTGGTCTGCTAAAGAAGTTGATGTTGAAAAAGGTATGTTGTGTATAGACCAGGACCACAAATCCTATCAGTCAGGGGCCATAATGACCCTATTTTAACTGTCTTCTAGTGCATGGAATCAATAGTACATGAATGAGTAATAAACTCTAACCTTTGTGAGGTACGTGAACAAATTGATCTACTACTCACAAACTCATTATCCAACAAATTTATTTTTTGCCTTTGCAAAATAGATCCACAAATATATAATTGACACATTCTGGCAAGCTTTTAGCTCTCTCAGTTAAAGCTTGATGCTGAGAGAATCTGTACACACACATACATACGTGCGCATACACACACTCATATATCACATTTTGAACTCACATATATATATGTATATATATATAGGCACTTGGAAACAAGTTTTAGACATTTCAAGTGAAACTCTAGAGAGCCAACCTAATTAAATTATAATCCTTTATAGTAATATATCTGTCTCAATTACTACGCAAGAATGTTATAATTCTCCTTGAAGAGTAGATATAAACTTTTCTGAATTATGATATTATGGTATATTGAATCCTTTCCTTAAATCACATGTAAGGACTTATGAAGGAGGGCGTAGGGATCACAAGTTACTTTAAGTTAGAGTTGATTGTTTCGGCTCACAACTCCCTCATCTACTCTCCATTCCCATATTATCTGCAGGGCCACTCAGAAATCCTGTGCTTTTCTGTTGGCAGCCATCTTAGACATTTCCTTATGTCTGCTAACTCCAAATTTGCCTCAAGAGAGTTTCTGAGATTTAAAGTCCACTAGTTTGTGTTGTTCCTGTGGATACTATAGAGAAGAAATGGCTTCCTGGAGTCCACCTTCTTCTTGTCTTTATCCCAGTTCACTGGTTGTTCTTTTTCAGTCTCCTTTGCTGAATATACATCATGCCCTTGACCTCTTTATGTGCCCTACACTTCAGTCTTCAGATTTCTCCTAACCTGTCCTGCCCTCTCTCCCCTCAATGATCTCATTCAGGCTGAAAACTTTTGCATCTACCCTAACAGATCTAAAACTGAGTTTCCCCCCTCTAAAACAATCCCACTGACCTTTCCATAATTTTCCCTGTCTCAACCATGATCATTCTGTACTTCCATTTGTTTGGCCGTAAGCCACAGCTGTCTCCTTTCCCTCACATTCCCCGTCCACTCTACCTGAAACTGCTGCTCCTGTTGCCATCACTAACATCACTGCATATCCCTGTTCCCAGGCACCCCTTGCTATTGGAAGACTGTTAGCAGTTAGGACATTTCATTAGCCACTGGAGAGTCCCTGAAACATATCTTGGTCATGCTTCTCCCAACACCATTCCTTCTGCACCAGCTGCCCTGGATCCATGTTGTCTGCCAAGCATGGGCCAGTCTCCAGGACAGTGTACTCACATGCTTTTTCCTCTGGTGGACTACTCTTTGTCCAGGCAGTCATGTGGCTCTCCCCATTACTCCCTTAGTCTCTGCATAAGCATTTGTTTACAAAGCTCTTCATGAGGCCCCTGGCTAACAGGGTACCCCAGCCACTCTCAGTTCACTGAGGCTGCTTTATTTTCCGTGGAGGCACTTGCACTGCTTGATATTATGCACCTACTATGTTTTGCTCAACTTTATCAGAGTGTAACTGGCAAACAAAATTATAACTAAAGTGTGCATGGGATGATTTGATATACATAGATGTACAAATTAATTAATGCATCTATCACCCCTGCATACCTGCCTTTTTTGGGGGGTGAGAACACAGGTTCTATTTGCTTAGCAAGTTTCAATATAATATATTTCAATATAGTAAATATTATCAACTACCATATTATATATTAGATCTTTAGAACTCATTCATCTTGGGATGTTTGGGTGGCTCAGTGGGTTAAGCCTCTGCCTTTGGCTCAGGTCATGGTCTCAGGTCCTGGGATTGAGCCCCGCATCGGGCTCTCTGCTCAGCAGGGAGCCTGCTTCCCCCCCCTCTTGCTGCCTGCCTCTCTGCCTACTTGTGATCTCTCTTTCTCTCTGTCAAATAAATAAATAAAATCTTAAAAAAAAAAAAAAACTCATTCATCTTATAACTGGAAATTTGTATCCTTTTACCAGCCTTTCCAATTTCCCCCACTCCTCACACCCTGGTAACCACCATCCACAGTCAGTTTCTATGAGACCATATTTAAAAAAAAAATTCCCAATGTAAATGAAACCGCACAGTTTCTTGTCTTTGTCTGGCAAAAGATGGCTGGCGTGTTTGGGAAAGAGCAGGGTACTCCGACGTGACATCACTGTAGAAGGGAAGAGAGGGCATTGAAGGGGAAAGGCGGTCAGACTGCAGAGGGCTTACAGTTTCTTCTACTCTGTTGAAAAGTATCTAATGTTTCCTTGAGTAGGTGGCAGAAAACCCTGAGCCACACTGCACTGTCATGGTAGTTGACAGTTTGTCATGGTAAGAAATACTGAAAAACGAATGTGGGGAAGGGAGTTAGTCATCACTAACCATGACTTACTCCTTACTTTTCATTGGCTACCCAGACCCAAGTCACTGAAGAGGGTATCTCAGCTTCCTCCATAGTCCAAATTTACTTTTGTATCTTGGGAAGAAGGGCCTCTCTTCTTTGCCCTGGCTTGTTTCTTTGCTTTGTATTTTAACTCTTCCCTTCTGAGCACACACAAGTCTTTGCTTTGTTAACTGATGTGCCAAGCTTTAGGTGGTCATATGAGTGGTCATGAAATCACTCTAGTAGGTTTGGAATAAAATTTCTTCTAATAATGTGGGAGAATTAAATTGAATAAAAGTTATAGGATATATACATATTTATAAACATTTATATTATATACACAGAAGTTTTGCATGTACCAACTTAGGATATTAAAAAATGATTTCTTACAATGGTTGCAGTTAAGAAAGTTTGAAAACCATTGAACTAGCCACTTGGATTTGGTATTTTGATTCTTAGAGGGTCCTTTCCATAAAAATGTACTTAAATTATACAAATCACAGAAAACAAAAATGAAAACACACCTTTCTATTAATCCTACTAACCAATCAAGGTAGCACTCTTTCTTTTTCCTTCTTGAAAACCCTGAAAGCTATAAACTGCCATCCTTGTAACATAACGTCTGTTTTCCTGGATTGACTGTCAAAACTCTTCTGTGACCCTCACAGGTCATGGCTCCCCTGTGTACTCAGACTTCTCTGAGAGCAGCTGCTTTTCTCCCTGGGGGTATCCTTAGCCATGTGGTCTCCATTCCCTTGCCTCCCTTACAGTTCCCATCCTGGCTCATCTTTCTTTTCTCGTTTCTCTAGTGTAAGGAATTCTGTCTTTCCTTCTTTCCACACAATCCCCTTGGGAGACATAACCCCGGGAAATCTTATTCAATTTTAATTCATTTATTAACATATCTCTTCCTTCATCTGCCCTTCCAATTCTATTTCCATTTTCTGCAGCTATTTGCATATTTCCATTTGGACAGATCTTTCATATCAATTTTAACCTATTTGGAACATAAATTGTCTATCCTCTGGAGCAGCTCTTGCTTGGTTTCCCTCTTTCAGTTGATCGCACTACCATTTTTGAGGTCAACCTGGCTAACAACCTTTGGCTTCAATTCCTGCCTGGCCTGAACTCCTCATGTCTAATTAGTTAGCACTCCTGGAGAGCTGCATTCAATAGTGCTCTCACACCTGTCCCCTCTTCTCCCTTCCTGTTACTACCACCTACCTTTATATTCTCATTATCTTTTGCCTAAGTTTGTGCAATAGCTTATATTAATCACACTCTTTGTTTTTTTTTCTTTGACTGTTTTAATTCATTTTACACGGCTCTCTCCTAATAGTCTTCCTAAAGTGTGGCTCTGGCCACATTAACCTTTTTGTTTGTTTGTTCTAACTAAAAACTTGCAGTGTTTCCTCATTACAGAGAGAATTAAATAGCAATTTCTTAGATGGGTATTCAAGGATTTCTAAAACATGGCCTCCATTCTCCTGTTCATTTGATCTGCTCATTTTCATCTATTTGAACTCCATGCTCCAAACTCTTACTTATTAGTTCTTAAACGTGAAGAACTGTGTTTTCTATTTTCTAAGCTTTTGTTCATGTAACTTCCTGCTATCTCCACTAGTAAAAGCCTTTTTAATCTACTGTTTACGATCTATTATAAATGCTACTACTTCATTCAATATGTTCCTGAATTTCAAAATTAAGTGTGGTATTTGTACCTTTGAAGTCCCTTTACATTTAGGTTGACTTCTCTTAAGACACATTTTATTGTGAGCCTTTTCAACAGATGTTATGCTTCATTGTTATCAAAGAAATTATCAGTTAATTACTGAATCTTTCTAATCCAATGACTCACATTTTAATAACAATATAATAAATAACATTCTCTTGTTTAAATCTAGTCATCAGAGGGAGTTTAGGGAAAGGAAAATAGAAATAATGTTATTTTTCATACACCTACCACTCGGTGCTTGCATGAACCAAAAGAACATGTATTTTATCCTCGTCTCTATCCCATTTGCCTAAAAATTCATATTTGACAAAAATACCTTTGATTCTCATAAGCAGAAAAAAAAAAGAGCTTTCAGAAGAAAGGGAGAATTTACATGAAAATGTTTTCAGAATGTATATAAAGCCAATGATGAAGGGGAAAATTAAAAAACTGAGTCAGCAGGGGGGAATCATCGATCTCAATTGCTTTGTGGCTCTCATATACTCAAGAAAAGGAGTCCAGGATTCTAATTCTGAACAAAGTGCCCTATATTCTTTTCAAAAGTAAATTCTTAGAGGAAAAAACTGCCCTACCAGGTAGAGACTGAAGTCTATAAATCACTTATACTTTCAAGTATAGACAGACTTTGCAACAAGGGTTTTCTTCAATAGATAAACCAGTGCAAAATGTGCAGACAGCACTGAAATAAGATATTCTGGTTTTTGTTTCCCCTTATGGCTGTGTTTCCATGGTACCAAGCTCAGACTGTCTTAACAGAATGGGACTGTGATTCTGGGAAATATGGGCTTATTTTGGAGTGTAAAAATAAGTCACCTTCCTTTAGCTATTTTTTTCAATTATTTTCTTAATAATTCTTTACATATTGTGAATTAAACACACAAAGCAAGTGGAAGGAGTCCCCAAAGTCACATAATATGCACCTAAACAATCCTTCATAGTTGAGTTTGTGTCAGAACCATATGTAAATACAAGATACTTATAAAAGTGTGTAAAATTACAAACATGTGTACATATGTATCACTTATTGCATAAACATAAATTATGCCAATATTATTATTTACTTTTTAATTAATATTAATTACTTGGGACAGTAGCTATTTCCATTATTTTCTAATGGAAAAACAAACCACAGAGCATTATATGCTCACTTTGTCATGTTTTTAAATTGTTTAAAATAATGTTTATCTTAAACAGAGATTTCGTCTATATGAAAAAAAATAGTTAAATCCTAGAAGCCTGTGTGCTACACAGATGGTACTACTGATTGGGAAATTTGGTAATATTTCTTAATCTTACTTGTTGCTGGAAGAAATTAGAGGGCAAGCACATTGCTGACAGTCATTTGGCAATCCCCTGACAATTCCATAATATCCAAGAGCACATCGTTCACAGAAGTCACCAGCAGTGTGATGTTGACAATTCTGTAAAGGAAAAGAGAGAAGTTTGTTTTTATTTACTGAGAGTTAGAATGTAATTTGTCATACAGCTCTTCACCTATAAGTATGTGTTCTCCTGTGAACACACACATATCATTGAAGGAGTTCTTGATATATATATACTTTAGAGAGAGAGGGAGAGGGTGTGTGTGGGGCCACGGGGTGTTGGGAGGGGGCAGAAGGAGAGAGAGAATCTTAAGCATTCTCCATGCCCAGCACAGGCCCTGTTTCAGGCCTCGATCTCACAACCCTGAGATCATGACCCTGGGATCATAACCTGAGCTGAAATCAAGAGTCAGACATTTAATCAGCGACTCTTGGTATACATATTTTTAAAGAAGTTCTTCCCTAAAAGAAAACAATACCAGGATGTCGTAGCTATACTGACAATAAGAATTTCCTTTTTTTTTTTCTGTATCAATCTCTGTGTAAATTTTTCTCTTACTGTAATCTGGGGAACATACTTCACACATTGTTTTAAAGATTTTACTTATTTATTTGAGACAGAATAAGAAAGAGAGAACAGGTCCAAGGAGAGGGTGAGAGGGAGAAGCAGACTCCCTGCTGAGCAGGGAGCCTGATGTGGAACTTGATCCTGGGACTCCAGGATTATGACCTGAGTCACAGGCAGTCGCTTAACCAACTGAGGAACCCAGGTGTCCCTACTTCACACATTTCTATAATTTATTACATCATCTGGCCATTTATGTTTCTTCTAGAATGGTGCTAGATAAGTACTAAAAATCCTGGGACCTTGGTGAGTGCCTGTCAATGGACTTTCTGAAACCAAACCAAGCATATATGTTTTAAGAGGCAACAAGAGGCAAAACAAAACAAAACAGAACAAAGGTCACCCCAGTTACTATACTAATGTTACTACTACTAATGTTATCCATCTAATTCTTGCCATATTTTGATAACTTTTTATAAATAGAGTGGACCCAATCTGAAACCAGGCATCCCAGGTCAAAATTTTCTTTTTCATGTTTGCATAGCAAGAGGCACTTGGGCTATGTGCTTTAACATTTCCAAAAGGAAATGAGAATAGTTTCAGAATACTGTGTGGTTTTGTAATTAAAGTTCTCATAAAGCAAAATTATACTTAACACATTGCAATAATTCATGCAATGAGCACTTAGGGAGAGCTATATGTCAGGCACTGAGAGGAATCAAGCAAGAGAAAAAGGTAAAATGACATCCGACTCTATACTAATTTACTTCTACTTTGGGAAAATTATTTAAAAAAATGCCAAATAAGAAACAAGGCAGCAGGAATGCAATACTGACTGTTATGTAGAGGAAATGTGATACTTGACTTGGGGAGTTGAGGAAATGGAGGAAAAAGGAGGACTATGCTTGATTTTTATAACACAGGGTTTGGAGTGGTTTATAAAAATGACTTCTTATAAAGAATCTCAGAAGAAAAGTTGAGAAGCAAAAAAGTCAGTAATAAAATAGCTGTCTATGTTATGGAACTGATCTGAGCAACTCAGCGGGAGCTACAGAGACGCCTGTAGGCTCCATATTGAACTTTGTCCACATCCCCTATGCTGGGCTTTTGGCTTCATTCAAAAGAGAAGCACATATTTACTTTTCATGTGTGTTCTAATGGCCAAAGTTTGGTACTGTATGTGTGGTCATCGTAACACACAGTAACTGATGTCAGTTCCTCCACACTGGAATTAGAAATTTTTTTAGGACTTCTCTTGACTCTTTTTTTCAGAGTTTCTGCTCTTGCATAGGGTGAAATCATGACATTACCATGATGAATTTTAGGCCATTGTTTTGGTTTTTACATTTGGGGGCTATATTTGAAAATGCATTATACCACTTACAGATGTCTTTTATAATAATGTAAAATGAATCCAGTTTCTTATATAATAGGCTATTTACTTCAAATACGCTCAATCTCCACCTCTCAGCAGACGACAGTACCCTATTTTCAGAGAAGAGGAAGCACTCATTCGAGTGTTCCCTCAGATTCCTGTGAAAGACTTGCCATCTGGCTCGCAGTACTTTCCATCCTTTTAACATTTATTTCTGTCCACAGGAAGTGGTGTTTGTCCTTTGTCTGAAGCGATTCTCTTCCTAAACTGGATCTCTTGCCTTTCTGCCTCCCCCTTTTCATCAGCATCTGCATTTTTCCCTTCTTTGCTCATTTTTCCTATTAGCATTTGAGGTTGGCCCAGACTTCTCTAGCTCAAAAATATCTCTGGGGCCTCAGATCTCTGGAAATTTCCATCCTATCTTTGATAAGCATTTTAAAAAGCATTGTTTACATTCCTGATTTCTATTTCCTTATCTCCCTTCAGCACTCCCCACTTTAAAAAAGTCTTCTCATGTTACCCTGACTCCAGGCTCACTGATAAGGTCTTTGTTGATAAATCCAAATTTACTGATAATAGTAAGTCCTTATGATACATGAATTTTCTGCAGCAGCTAATATTTCTGGCTACTCTTCGAATTTTCTCTTCCTATGGTTTCTTTAATGGTATGGTCTGCTGATTTTTCTCCTAACTCTTCGGCTACTGTTTCTTATGCTCCTTCATGGACTCTTTCTTCCCTTCCTGTGTAGTAAGATTGGGTTCTTGATTCTACTTTGGCTCTCACTTCTTTTTTTTTTTCTTTTCTCACCTTTTCTCTACACACTCTACATTGGTGATCTCACCCATTACTATGACTTTTGGTTATCACCTATTTGCCAAAATCTCTAAATTTTATATATTCAGGCCAGATGTCTCTAATGAGTTCTAGACTTACATTTCCAAATGCTTCCTGGATAGATCTTACTTCATAACAAAAGCACCTTGAATTTGAAATGTCAAAGATTAAGCTCATCTCTCTTTAAACCTGCTAATACTTCTGTATTGTCCATTTCATCTGGGGTCACTATCACTTGCTCAATTGCCCAAGCCAGCTATCGAAAGGCCTCTCTCATCCCAGAGAGCCTATTTGATCAGTGTGTTCCATGATTCTATTACTCTCTGTTTGTTTACTTCCTTGTCCCTACTATTTTTTATCGGGCTAGTCTCATTTTTACCTGGCTTACTGGAACAGAATTTAGCTAAAGATCCTGCTTCTAATTTTATTTTTTTTAATGCAATGATTTCCCCACACTGCAATCAAAATGATCATCCTACAGAACTTTTCAAACCATGCCTTTCTCTTGCTGGAAAGTCTGCACTAGTTCTCCATTGCCCTCAGGATGAATTATACACTTTCCAACATGGCAAGAAATACCTTTCTCATCTGCTTGCTTACCCCTCCAGCCTTACCTTTAGCCACTGCCACCTTCGTATGCTGTGTGAAAGCCATAGAGGACCATTTGAAATTCTCATATTTCATGCTCTCTCTTTCCTCTGGGACTTCTTAAATGCAAAGCCCTCCACTTACCTGGTTAGCAGCTACTCAAGTCAGCTCTCATTTTATTATTATTTTTTATTATTATTTTTTTAAAGATTTTATTTATTTATTTGACAGAGAGAAATCACAAGTAGATGGAGAGGCAGGCAGAGAGAGAGAGAGAGGGAAGCAGGCTCCCCGCCGAGCAGGGAGCCCGATGTGGGACTCGATCTCAGGACTCTGAGATCATGACCTGAGCCGAAGGCAGCGGCTCAACCCACTGAGCCACCCAGGCACCCCAGCTCTCATTTTAAATGTTGTTTTCTCTGATAAACTTTCCCTGATGTCCCAAGTCTGGGCTAAATGCTCCTAGCTTAACACTAGACTGAATCATGGTAGTTATTTGATGACTATTCTGCATGGCTGAATGTACAATATAGGAAATATAGATCAAACTGGTCAGTCTCCTTAAGATGAAAAAGGCCAAGTCTCAGTCTAATAACTTTATAGAAATGTGATTAATAGAACAAGATAATTTGTTGTATTCTGAATTAGGATTGGTTGTATAAGTACCATGATCTTCTTTTGTTCGGCCATCCAAAAGAACCAGTATTTTAGCAATAAAATAGCCATTCCATATTTAAGAACAGTATGGCAAGAGATAATGGTTCTGAGATAAATTACCCATAAATTCCAGTCTAAATCATTCAGCAAAGTGTCAAATTGTGAGTTAGCTGGAGAGTGTTTTAAGAACATATGTTACACTTAAGTGAATAACTATGTCCCCAAAGAATAGGCAGGATCTTATATAATTATCAGCATTTTGCATTTAAAGATTTTATTTATTTATTTGTCAGAGAGAGAGAGAGAGAGAGAGAGAGAATGCACAAGCAGGCAGAGGCAGAGAGAGAAGCAGGCTCCCTACTGAGCAAGGAGCCCGATGTGGGACTCGATTACAGGACACTGGGATCATGACCTGAGCTGAAGGCAGTGGCTTAACTGGCTGAGCCACCCAGATGTCCCAGCATTTTGCATTTAAAAATAAACACACTGCATAATGAATTATTTTACATAACCTAACATAACATTAATAATTGACTCAAAACACTTAACAACAATGTTGATCATTATTCAGAAATACAGAGATACAAAAATATGGTTTGCTGCTCTTACACCTGCAACTCTATATAATTTCTTCATAGATCGAGTAAATATTTTAGCCTTGACAGTCAATCTTTTACAGAGTTGCTGACATACTAAACTTGGTTAACAAAATCAAATGTTCTGTTTAGGTCCACAAACACAACACATAAATCATGATGCTATTTTTGAAACTTTTTGACAGAGACCTTTCATATGACTTTCCTGACTACTTTGAAGCACAATATTCACCTTGTACAGAAATTAATCTCTAGGAAAATATCCTGTATTTTAGATGTCTGATAAGAAGTTTAATTATATTCTCAAGAGTGGTAGTATACTTTCTAGTACCTTTTCAATAATAGATTAGAATATATGATATTGGTAGGGGTTTTTTGCACATGGGAAAACTGGTGGTATATATTCCTCTACTAAATCAAAATAATATAACATTAATATTATATAGTACCTTAGATATGAGCGGAGAAGTTGCTTAACTTAGCTCTCTTTCTTTAAAGGGATGCCTACCCACTTTTTTTTCAATACATTATTGAATGAATGGATACTTATAAGGCAGCCCTTTTCATCTTGTACAATTAGAAGCTATGAAGTTTTTCTTCATGTTGAATGAAAACACATCTCATTCTTACTTTCAGTCAATGATCCAAGTTCTGCCCTGGGAAGCTACGAAGATTAAATCTAATTCCCATTTCTCAAGGAAAGTCCTCAAATATCTACGAAATACAATTACTTCCTAAATCTTTTCAAGTTAAACATTTAATAATCTTGATCACTCAGAATTTCTCTTAAAATAGATATTAAAGTCTCTTCCTGTGATCTGAAAATACAGTGACTGTACTCCCTTCCCTGATCTGGATCTTGTATACATGACTCCCCAGTCAAGTAAAAACTCCTATTTCACAGGAATTGTTACTACACATCATTTCCTCTGCTCTTTCCCTAAACACTAGAATATAAGCTCCTAGAGGGCAAGTCCTCTGCCTTCTTCATCTCAGTATCTTTTCGTCAGCTACTGCAATTCCTGCACATTGGAAATATTTATAAGTGCCACAAGAATGAATGAACAAGAAGAATGAAATGAACCTACCTAAGTTCAGAATATTTTATATTAATTGTTAATTGTGGTTCATATGTCTACCTGTCAGGCTCTTTCAGCTTTTTTTTTTTTTTAAGATTTTATTTATTTATTTGACAGAGAGAGATCACAAGTAGGCAGAGAGGCAGGCAGAGAGAGAGAGAGGAGAAAGCAGGCTCCCTGCTGAGCAGAGAGCCGATGCGGGACTCGATCCCAGGACCCTGAGATCATGATCTGAGCCAAAAGCAGTGGCTTAACCCACTGAGCCACCCAGGCACCCCTCTTTCAGCTTCTTGACCACCACCTAATACATTAGGTAACACTTCCAGCTTTCTTTGATACATCTCATCCAAATCACTGATCACGATTTTGAACAGGGCTGGCTGAAACACAACGCCTGTATCTCATCATTGGAGATGTGAATCTACAACCCAGCACACATTCTTCAGTGCAGAGAACCTTCTACAGTCATCAAATTTGTTAACAAGTTACTATCTGGCCCATCTCTTCAAACTTGTTTGTGAAAATATCAAGAAACATTCTATCAAATGCCTATTTAAACAAACCAGAGTTTGGATCATAGATCTGATCTTTACTGGCTTATGACTTGAGCAAATTATTTAATTTCTGTCAGCATTAGTTTATCAACTGTAAAAGAGGGAACAATTATATTTACCACATAAGTTTCCTATAAGAATAAATGAGAAAAAAAATCTATCTACAGGGATCAGCTTTAGGCCTGGCACATATGTAAATAGGGTGGAACATTTGGGGACTATTATTATTTTTGCTGAATTTGAGATATGATATATCACACTTTCTGATGAATTTAATATCATAATGGGATTCAGGAAGGATCTCAGATATTTTACATACAGTAACCCTAGCAATAAGTCTCATATGTTTATTTTGAGTGAACCTATACTGATTTCTAATGAGCACTTGTTTTTTCTACACTTAGATATTAAGTAAGCAATCTTTAAGTTTTACTGGAGATCATAATCAGTGCTTGCAAAAAAAAAAAAATCAATGCTTGCTACATTTTACTTTCCTTTATAAACCTGGAGTGGCATTTCATCCTATGGTAAATTTCATATTTCATGATTTTTGCAAATATTTTCCATGCTGCAGATTCTATCAGTACTCTAAGATAGAATTCACCTAAGCCTTCAAAATTAAATCATTTAATCAGATAACAGTGTATTTATTCTCTCTCACACTCTGTAGATAGCATTTTATAGTGGATTTGAAACCTGATTCTAATACATTTTAGCTAAGGCTCTGTAGGTTACTTAAATTTTCTAAGCATTAATTTTCAGAGTTGTAATACAATGCTAACAATCCCTATTTTAGTCAGATTTTTAGATAAATTCAGTAAGGTATGGTTTATAAAGTACCTTAAAAACAGTAGATTTTAGTTATGAGTCTGTTTACCAAATATAGGGCTAACTACTTAATCACAGAAGCTGGTGGTTTCAGACAACAGAGCTGGTCAACAAGGATTGTTTTTTCCTTTTCATTTAAAAAAAAGAAATGATAGAATGAAAATAATATTTTCACAAATTATTTGGTCTGCAAAAAGTTATCTGAGCTTGAGGAGAATTCAACATTCCCTTTAAAATTTTGCAAAAATAATACTAACCACAGGGGTATAGTGTTTATATATACAGAGAGTTGTAGATATAGATATAGACAGATACAGATGTGTGTGTTATATTAACTTGGAAACATTATCTTTCTATCTACCCATCTGTACATCTATCCATCCATCTATCTATCTATCATCTATCTACCTATCTACCTTCCTACTACCTGAGATTATCTACTAGGTGTATGTGTGGATCCTGAATGGCAGTTGTTTCTTCACCTCCGCTTCCCCCTGGCTTGGGGTTCAATACCACATAGGTTTTGCTCTTCCACTTTCCTTAAAAGTTTCCTTAAGGAAAATTTTCCTTACGGGACAATAGTACTGGGCTATTAGTAGTAACATATTTATGTGTAGGATATATTAATGCCTAGAGTGAAACAACAGTTCTCTGATAAGTATCATTAGGAATTATGAAGAGAATAGTTATTAAGTGATGTGGATTTTATTTAAAAGGTGAAACACTTAGACTGTAAAGTTTTCTATAGTGTTATTCTTCTCTACTCCATATTTTTGAAGAACGATATGAGAAAAAAAGTGAGGAATTCTAGCATAGCACTGATAGTGATTTTTACATGTTTTGATTAATTATCACCCGATTGATTCTTGGACTATAAATGGTAGATAACAGGTAGGATAATTACTATCTTCATCATCATCGTCATCACTATCACTTTTCTGGAGCTTGCCATGCACTAAGTAGTGTTCCATACCCTTTATACAATATTTCATCGAATCCTTACAAGAACTCTGAGTAGCTACGATTATTATCTTCATTTTATAAATGAAGAAACTTATGGTTTGTCTCCCTCCCAATCCCATCTTGTTTCATTTATTCTTCTCGTACCCACTTAAGCCCCCATGTTGCATCACCACTTCCTCATATCAGGGAGATCATATGATAGTTGTCTTTCTCTGCTTGACTTATTTCGCTAAGCATGATACGCTCTAGTTCCATCCATGCATATGTTTATAAAAAATAAAAAAATATATATATATAAATGAAGAAACTAAGACCCCACTGATGTGACATAACTAACTGGTCTCCCACAGCCCGTAAAAAATGAAATGAGGATTGGGACCAAAGCAGTCTGACCACACAGTCATGCTTATGATCACTTGACCCAAAGTTGAGGGCATTGCTCTGTGTAATGGTGTTCATATTAAACTGGGATCCATACTACACATAGCAAAGAAATCACTATGCTTCAGGTTCCCTCAGTTATAGCATCAGAGTAATAATAGCTATTTCCTGTATGCCTCCTGGGGCTATTACAAAGATGAACAAAGTTGCCTAAATTCTAAAGTTACGTGCTCCCTGAAGGAAAATATAAGAATTCAGAGCATAGCAACTTATACTATCTGTGCATGTCTGATGTGCACATGTATTTATTTTTTACTTCATCTGGGGATATCTCAAAAAAAAAAATCTGTAGCACAAAAATAGCTATAATAACCAATTGTTATAAAGAGGACAGTATAAACAATTTTTATCCTAAAAGATGAAGTTAAACTGTATCCTTTATGAATGTTTTAAAATTAATCATATGGGAGTGCCTGGGTGGCTCAGTCAGCTAAGGGTCCAACTCTTGATTTTGGCTCCAGTCATGATCTCAGGGTGTTGAGATCGAGTGCTGTGTCAGGCTTTACACTCAGCATGAAGTCTGTTTGATATTCTTTCTTTCTCTCTCCCTCACTCACGCTTTCTCTTTTTCTCGTCAAAATAAATAAATCTTAAAACAACAACAAAAATCGTATGAATTAAACATAACCTGTTAAAAAATACCAGTGAAGATTACATAAGAAGGAAGAACAATGCATTTAATTCTCACTTAAGATATATAAATTAATCCCCTTTCTTGAAATTATTTATTGAATTTTACAAGCCAACAGATTAGAGAGAGACTACTACACTGAGCATATAGTAATTGTTTCAAGAATTCAAGGATAGTTAATATTATTCAGTTATTCATCTAGTCAATAATATCATTCATCATTCTGTTTAAGGTAAAAAGAAATATATGCTCATATCTAAAATGCATATCTTTAATGCGTCTTTACCTTTATTCTACTCCTCACAAGCCCATAATCAGTTTTAATATCCTATCTTGACTGAAAGGGAGTATCCTTAAGTCAGGAATAAAAGGAAGTTTTCTAAACATGATAAAGAATAATTATCTTCAGCTAACCACTAGCATCATACTTTGTGACAAAAGACTTGAGGCATTCATATTAAAATTAGGAATAAAATAGGAAACTAATTACCCTCCTATTTAACATTTTTAGAAGACTTAAGGCAAAAACATAACCTATTATATCAGGTATACCTTCTGGCAAGGAAAAGCACAATTATAACTATCTGTAAATAACATTATTATAAATATAAAAATAACTGAAAGAATCAACTGAGAAATTTCTAAAACTAAAAAAGTGGTTGGATATCAAAAATCAATTCTGCTAATGTTTATCAGTAATGACAAGTTAGTAAATATATCGAAACAGAAAAAAATGTAACATTCACCATTGAAGTAAAAATGTAAGATATATAGAAATAAGTTTAATATAAGAAATGTGTAATTTATATAGGTAATAATAAAAACAGTATACTCTGAGACACAAAATGGTTTGAATGGAGAAGAATATTATACTCCAAGGTTGAGGGAAGATAACTGATTAGTGTAAAAACAGCAATTCTTTACATATAGGTTTAATGCCATTCCAATAAAAATTCCAGTAACATTTTTTGGTGAAGAGATTGAAACTGTGAATCAGAATGTTGTCTGGAAGGATATGTAATTACATCTAGTCAAGAAATTAGAAAAAGAAGAAACGCCTTAGTTTGCCATATTTTTTAAAAAAGATTTTATTTATTTGAGAGAGAGAGAGAGAGTATGAGTAGGGGGAGGAGGGGAGGGGAGAGGCAAAGGGAGAAGCAGACTCCCACTGAGCAGGGAGCCCCATGTGGGGCCTGATTCCAGGACCTGGGGATCATGACCTGAGCCAAAGGCAGATGCTTAACAGACTGAGCCAAGCACCCCTACTTTGCCAGATATTATGACTTGTATAAAATGAACTTGATCAGAGCACCCTAATAAGAGCTAGAAGGTAAATAGCTCAGAATAGATGATTCTTTAAGCATATCTTAATATGGATAAAACATATTTGTATAAATTCAGATACCATGATGTATTAAGGAGAAAAGGAAATGTTAATACATGAACGTTTCTCTAAAGTAATAGGTAATGGGAATTAAGGAGGGCACATGATGTAAGGAGTTATATGCTATTGATGAATTACTGAACTCTACATCTGAAATTAATGATATACTTATGTTAACAAATTGCATTTAAATAAAATAAGTAAAAATGAAAATTTTTAAAAAGTAATATATATCTGAAGAAAGATACTGCCTCATACCAGGATAAATTCTAGAGAGATTAAATACCTGGTCTAAAATTTAATCACAGAAACAATGGTAAATACCATGGTTTCTCAGTGTAGGTACTGAAAGGCATGTGCTTGGGTAAGATAACCTTGCAAATGAGTATAAGTTAGAGAAGCAAACTGTTTCAAGGATTAAATCTTAGGACCCCCAGTATGTAGATCTCAGGTATGGAGGAAAACATAGCAATGAAGACAGAAGGAGTAGTCACCTGATTTAGAAATCCTGGAAGAGCATGTCCAGGGAAGTCAAGTGAACAAAAAGTTTTAAGAAGAATGGCTGATTTAGGGGTGCCTAGGTGGCTCAGTGGGTTAAAGCCTCTGCCTTTGGCTCGGGTCGTGATCTCAGGGTCCTGGGATCAAGCCCCGCATTGGGCTCTCTGCTCAGCAGGGAACCTGCTTCCCTCTCTCACTCTGCCTGCCTCTCTGCCTACTTGTGAACTGTCTGTCAAATAAATAAATAAAATCTTAAAAAAAAAAAAAGAATGGATGATTTAAAGTAGCAAATGCTGCTGATTGATCAAGAAAGATGAAGACTGATATCTGACTATTAGTTAACTGGTTAGTACAGTGGCAGGGGTAAAAGCCTGATTTTAGTAATTCAAGAGAGAATGGAGGAAACTATAGAAGGAGTATAAATAACTCCTCACTGTATATAAGGAGAGGAATAAAGTAGTAGAAGTTAATAGGGAAAATGAAGTCAAGAGAGTTTGCTTTTATTCTTTTTTTTTTTTTTTTATGTTTTTAAAGATCCGTCCATTTATGGGATGCCTGGGTGACTCAAATGATTTAATATCCAACTCTATTTTGGCTCAAGTAATGATCTCAGGTCCCGGGATTAAGCCCTGAGTGGGGTTCCATGCTCACTCTGGAATCTGCTTAAGATTCTCTCTTGCTCTCCTTCTGCCCCTCTCCCTGTACATGCTCTATCTCTAAAATAAATAAATTAAATATTTAAAAATTCATCCACTTATTTTAGAGATAGAGAGAGCATGTGCACATACATGTACATGGTGGGAGAGGCAGATGGAGAGAATCTTTCATCAGATTCTCCACTGAGCATGGAGCCAGACACATGGCTCAATCCCATGACCCATGAGATTTTAACCTGAGCAAAATCCAAGAGTCTGTTGCTCAACCAACTGTGCCACCCAGGTGCCTCTATTTTTGTTTTGTTTGTTTGTTTGTTTCCACATTTTAATTATTTTTTTTAAGATAGCAGAAGAAACAAAAAGTGATGATGCAAGAGAGAAGAGGAAATAGGGATGGGCAGAATGATGTCCTTGAGCGAGAGAAAGGGCTGGGATCCAGAGCATAAGCGCAGATGTGGTCTAGAAACAAGAAAAGTTCATCCAAAATGATGAAGAGTCAGAGTAACTGCACGCAGATGCAGAATGGTGGGTACATGTGGTAATGGGGGATTCTATTAGTTCTCTTTCAACTACTTTTAATCTTTCAATGAAATGAAAGCATGACCATCTATTGAGAGTAAGGCTGGAAAAGGGTTGGGGGAGGGGTTTGAGGGCTTGAAGGAGAAGGTATGAAATAATCATCCAGAAATGTGGGAGAGGGAATGGACTGAAGTAGAGTGATATGATTGCAGAGTAGCACAAAGGGTCAATCTGAAGTGAGCAATCATCGATTTATGGTGAGACTAGACAGCATAGTTACCTGTTTCTCAGCAGCCACATTCAGCTTAGAAGGCACAGGTATGGAGCCGGAGGATGTAATGAGTATTAGAATTAACTGAATGAAAACAAGTAAAGGAGTTGCAAGAGAAATGAACATTATAAGGAAGTGATACTAAAGAGGGGTCATGAATATTAAACTGGTTGAGAAAGGGAGGACCTGAGGGAGCCAAGGAGCAATGAAAAGCCGTGAGCACCAACGGTGACACCAAAAAGGTTGGAACTGATGTATCAAGAAGAAGTGAACTGGAGAGAAAACAGATGATGGCTGAAGAAGAAGACAGTTGACCTGGGACTGTGGAGGCATTGCACTTTCTTGTAGTGACAAGTTCAGGAGCAGCACTAAGGAGTGAGGACAAGAAGCAGAGTTAAGGGTATGGAAGAGTTAATGTCATGAACACTAAAATCACCAAGGATTATGATAAGAATAGTGCTAGAGAGAATGGCAATGATAAAGAGGAAAAATCTTCAAGGAATGAATGAGGTGGATGCCCTGAGGGTTAGTAGAGAACAGGGATGAGCAGGTGTGGTGGGCAAATAGATAGGGGCATGTGATTCAAAGCCACGTGTTGTAATGGGGGAGAAGGAAGATGACAGGGAAATGGTGGTGAGGAGTAAGGACTCCTGCTTCCTTTCAGACTCAGGTAAATGCAGAGTGTGAGGCAAGAGCTACCCCTTGGAAGGCTCTAGGGGGAGCAGTATGTCGGGGACAGCAAAATGAAGAGAACACTAAAGGAAGAGGGAGAATATGTAGTGGAATTTGCTGAGTTTCCACTTTGAGTTCCAGAAGCCTCACTGGAGGGGTTTCAGTAGATGAGCAGAGATGGGAAACGGGTTTAGCAAATCTGGTGTCCAGACCTGTGTGAGGATTAGAGTCTGGGGAACTCTGTCTGGTGACATGGCAAACCTAAATTTCTTGGAGTCCTGACTATTTCAAGGTAGGTTAGCAGTGTTAGAGGGCAGGCTATTAGCATGAATATAACAACAACAACAAAAAAAACAAGAGTAGCTTGGAACCACTTCTATGGGAAGTGGTTAAATTATGGGCTATCTAATCAAAGACTAACCATTTCAAAGAACATCAAGCAACCTAACACATTCAGAATAGGTACATTTAAAAAGTGGAACATAAAACAGCACCTATGGTATTATATAAATCTTGTGTATAAACACATGCATAAAATTCATAGAACTCTAATACCTAAAATATTAAATGTTCAGTTGAATTTTGGGTGACTTTTATCTTTTCAAAATTTTTTTATCATTTCCAAATTTTTAGTAAGTTTATTTTTGTATGTAATCAGAAAAAAAACCCTCATATGATTTTTAAATAAATCGTAGTGTCCTCAGGTGCTCTCCTAAACTGCTATTAATATTTTATTTCTTGACATGAGCAGTGGCTTTTCCAATGATCAATTTTTAATTACTTTAAAAAATGTATAATATGGTTAATGTCTTTTTTCCCATGTTTTATTTCACACACACACACACACACACACACACACACACACACAAGTTCCCTGTCACTTAGATCTTTCGCCTCTGCACATGGTCTCTGAGCATGTGTAAAGATAAATGAGCACATGGACCTTATTCAAGAAAGACACAGGTAAATACCTGGCATTTGGAGGTTTCAGGATCACACAGGGTGCTGTGTCCATTACACTGACATGGAACGCAGGTGCCCAGAGTTGGTCTAGGAGTGTGGCTACCCAGCTCAGACTGCAGGCGATAAAATCCTGGCATGCATGTCTAAAAGAAAAGGAAAGCAATTAGGACAGTCTAATGATGAATCTTGGTTTAGCAATACTTGGGTTCCTTGGTGGTGAAAAAGGACTTCTTTCCCCCTACCTGAATTAAAGGCAACATCACTTCTAAACACAAGGGCCAGTTTTGATTCCTAATGTGTATTTCTGTGTGGTTCTTAACGTATACAGAAGGCATCCTAGACCTCAGATCTTGGCAAAGGAGAACTGTCATTTACATATACCACTCAATCTGAAAAAGCTTCAAATAGTCTTTTTCTTGAGAAAGAGGTTTGTTTTTTAATAAAATTGTCATTTGGACTAAAGAGAGAATTCCAATGTCCTTGACAACTTAAAATCTGCTTCTGCTATGCTTGATGGATAACTAGCTAATGTCCAATGAGACTCAGAGAAGTATTAAATAAATAGTAAAGTGTCATGGTTGCATTTTTTATATTGATATAATTTAAAGACAATAAAAGCAAGAAACTTAAAATCCTCATGTCTTGGGAATATTAGGCCA
Source organism: Mustela lutreola (assembly GCF_030435805.1). Lineage (NCBI taxonomy): Eukaryota > Metazoa > Chordata > Mammalia > Carnivora > Mustelidae > Mustela > Mustela lutreola. The sequence continues at coordinate 71,816,350 of NC_081295.1, forward strand.
CCAATAAAATTTATCTTTCCCTGATCTATTTTTTTCATTTTGCAATAAAAATCCTAGAGCAAACAGAAAACTGCTAGCAAAGCTGACATATGCAGAATCAAGACTCCCATCTTCATTCGGGTTTATTATGCAAATGTATAAAAAAAAATCTCTGGCTTTCAGGAAGGAAGCCTGTAGCCCCTGAAGAGGTAATGAAAGTGGTCTTGGGTTCCAAGCTCAGTCCTCTTGATCTGCAAAGCTACTGCATTTATTAGACATTATTTGATTTATGAGTGAGAAGTAAGACTTAGTTCCTCAGATCCTAATGAAGTTTATAAAGGGTCTGTTTTAACATCTTGACTATGTAGGAATTTTTTTTTTTTTTTTAAATAGCATATCTTATTCCCATTGATGGAAGAATGATCGCTGAGTAAGCAGGAAAAAACCATATGCACTATGAACTTCCTAATGCCTCTGTTTTCTTTTGGTTGTGGCCTAGGTCCTCCAGAGTTGTATTTGCAAAAAGGCTCCTTGGAAAAAGAAAAAGATCAATAGTCAGTCTTCCCTCGCTTATTTTGATTTAGATACTGCAAAAGTACCTCAATTTAGCATTCAATTGTGCTTTTATCACAACCTACAAGAAATTTTAATGAGATTAAATAATATCCCAGCTTTGAGCAAGCTGATAAAGAAAGTCAGGGAGAGTATTCAAAATACTTTGAGTCTCATTTGTCTTATGGTGGACTTCAACATATATTTTAATATTTATTCATATTATTTAAAATCAAGGTTCATATCGCTCTATTGTTACCAAATAAGGTCTAGAAATTATGGCTGAGAAATTATTTAAGAAACTGAAGAAACCATTCAAAGTATATTTAGAGATATTTCATAGTATGATTTGCTCCAGTTCTTTAATAAGCTGATTAAAGAATAAAACTGGATTTTCTTTACCTGGATTTCATCCTTGGATACCTATATAATTATTGTTATCTTACTGGTGTATTTGCTTTGGTGTGCATGTGTGTCTATGTGTCTGTGTCTGTGTGTGTAAACGTGAAAATCACACAAAGAGTTTTTGTAGCTCCATTTTATACCTCAAACAGAAGTTTAAAACAAGGCTCAGAGGAAGAATAAAGTTCAGAAATAGGAATTTTCATTGAGGAATTACATATAATTCAGTGCTATAAACTGAAATCTGAAGGTCAGTGGGCAGGTGAAGTTTACTCTAACACACTCAATTACCCTTATTACCATGACTCTTCTCAGGAAAGAGAGTAGGATGAAGCAGAAAAGCACCTGTGATAGGAGTCTGAGCCTGAGCTCCCAGTGGAGCTCTGCACGGAAGCTTCTAGACCTGTCTCTGTGTTTCCCAACCTTCATGCACATAAAATCATCCGAGGAGTTTTAAAAGAAATTCTTTTTTTTTTAAACTTTTAATTTTTTCAAAAGATTTTATTTATTTATTTGAGAGAGAGAGAGTGGGGAGGGGCAGAGGGAGAGAGAGAGAATCTCAAGCAGACTCCCCATCCAGTGAGGAGCCTCCTGTGAGATCACTACCTGAGCGGAAGCCAGGAGTCATATGCTCAACTGAATGAGCCACGCAGGTACCACCACCTCTAGAAATTCTCACTAAATGGGTAGAGAGTAGGTTCAGGGTTTGTTTCAAAACTCCTAGATGGGTGTAATAAGCAGTCAGAATGGAGAATCACTGGTACATGCCTCACTCTGCTGGTAATGTGTGCCTTTTAAAGGGCTGTGACACAGACTGTGACACAAATGAATACGGAAGCCTTGATTTTACAAGTTAACTTTTTTTCTAAGGGATACAGGCGAGTTGCATGGCATCATTGAGAATGTGGTTTTCACCACCCGAAAAATGAGCAGGTGTATTAACTCCGACGATTTGTGAATCTTTTAGTGCTAACACTGTAGAGCAGATTCCTAAGTTGGCAAAGTAAGAGACAATACAAGAGTTAGAACCTTAAAACACTCTTTAAAGGAATTGGATATATTTATTTCATCTTAATGCCCTCCTTTCTTAGATCTGTTTTGTATTTATTCTTTCCACTTTTTGGTATTTTTGAGTCTTTCAATATCAAATGTTCTCAGTGAACTGAGGCAACATTTATGAAATAATCATGCTTGAGTCAGAATAAAAAGAGGAAAGATAATAGCATTTTTTCAAGTCCTATCTACAATCCTTCCTGAAACAAATGGAGAATTTTAAAAAAACAAATAAACACTGTTCCTTTTTTCCTAACTCAAACTTTTACAAAGTTATCTTTCTTTGTGCTAGAGTTATTCATAGAGTTATTCATTGTCTTCTGCTGGCCTTCTATCTTTATTTTCATAATATGGCATTTCATCAAAATGTTCAAGTCTCATTTGCATAACAATGTGAGAGGATGGAGACAAAGAGAATAGAGAACCCACAGGTCCAGGCGCAGAGTTACACAACATCTCCCACCTCTCTCCTCAGACTTTAACAAGAACAACACTTGTGCCTGTTGCCTGTGGTAACCCTATCTTATATCTTCATGTGGGTTTCACAATCCTCAGTTTTATTCTTGTTCATCGCTTACTAATATGATTTTATGCAGGTAGTTGAATACTGCGGGCTTCAGTTTCCTCAACTGGGATATGAAGATGTTGTAGAACATTAGAGTTAAGGATGTAAGTGCATCTAGGTTTTTTGAAACAGACTTAATCGTGCTCAAATTGCAGTTTTGCTGTTTTCTAGTTGTGTGGTTGTGGGCAGGTTCTGTATCTTGCCTGGGCTTCCATTTCCTCATCCATAACATGGGGATCATAATACGTACTCAGTGCTTGGTGTTTTGCAGGATACAGTAAGCATTCAGTAAACGGTAAGTTGGTTTTTTCTTTTATAAGCTTGTTGTGAGGATTAAAGAAGGTAATGTATGTTCGGAGCTTCACATACAATAAATCAACAGAGATGCCTCTATTCCAGATAATTTTTTAAACAGTCATTGAAGACAGACTAAAAATAAAAACAGCAGTAATTGTTTTACATTGCATTGGGTAACAGAATATCCATGTCTGCCTACTTATCCATACCATGTGCCTTAATATTTTTATGCACATGAAAGCAATCTTTGGGTCTTCCATGTATAATAAAACTGGTAAGAGGTATCCCAAGCAAAATGTGCATATGGAAGAAAAAATGTCTATTTTCACTATTTTGTCTTTTGAGTTTTATGACTTGATAATAGGTGTACATTTTGGGGAGATGTAAAAAATTATTTTTTAGTAGCCAAAAGTTACAGCTTCTCAGTGATGACCCAGTAGACAACAGCCATTCAACGGTGAGCCAGAAGCCCTGTTACAACATGAGGGTGAGGAGAGAGAGGTTGAACTGCAAACATATGATCTAGAGATCATCCGCAAGTATTTGATCAACATGATCTAATTGTAGAGAACCACATACTCACTGCTATTTCCAGTTCTACATACAACCTAACCTGAGTTTAGGTCAGTTTAAGTCAGTTGGACAATCATGTGAACTCAGACAATGGTGAGAACTGGCTATAATCTCAGTGGCTCCCACACCAACAAATGTGGTAAGGACACTGATTCTTTATTTGACTTATAAAGGTAATCTGATCTTTACTTTAAATCATAGGTTGTAATAAACGCGTATTTCTAGAACTAACATTCTCAATGAACAGGATGCCAAAGCATCATGAGATGACAGGTAACAGGCAAAGGGTAAGTGTCTTCAAATTGGCTATTATTGGCCATAACTAACACTTAATTCTATTTATTTGCAACCACATTTTGGGTGAAAACAGGAAATGAAGAGCTTGTAAATACAAATGTCTCTAGAATACCATACATTTGGCAAAAATATTGTAAAGGAATTGCTTTGTGTATTCAAGACCCAAAGCATATGTTACTGGAATGGGAGGTATTATTTCAGAACTGTCCTTAGCTGTTGCTTCAATGATTAGATTTTATGCTTGGGTAATTACACTTTAGAATCAAGATGAATTATAAATAAGATGTATAATGGATTAGAAGCAATGGGATGTGGAAAACACCTCAGGCACCTTATTATGAGAGATAGGCCTTTATCCCCATAATCTCAACACTAGGATATTACTGTAATTATTGTCTGTAAATAGGAGCTTAAGTGAAATTCACAGGACATAGGTGAAGCCACCAATGCAGATGTTGGTTTGTATGTGTTCCTAGTTTTCTTAATCTTCTTCATTTATAAGTTTCTTTATTTGTGCTAATATGTATTTTCATATAATGATGGAAAATTACTAAGATTAATGGAAAAGCATGTTTTAGAATATGCTATTGAAAAAGCCTACCAATCACAGCAAAAAGAGTTTTTAACATTTACAATCTGGAATGGAAGGTAGACTGCATTAACTTTGCTACTCTACTCGTATTTTATTTGTAAATGAACAGTGTTCTTTTTAAATACATGCAGAAAAAAATATAGCTGCAGTATAGCTTTCTCTTCAAGATGGTTAAAGATCAATCTTGACTACTTACTTAATACCTTTCATAGCTAAATAATATAGCAGAACCAGAGAATTTTAGAACTTCAAACCCAACCTGTTATTTTATAGATTAAATAACTATAGAGCAACGAAGGCCTATAACAATTAAAGAATTGACCAAGGTCAAACAGTAAACCAAAGGTATAGCCATATGCTTCTTGGGAAAAAATTCCACTTGTGTAGAAAAATCTCAATTCTTTCTGTCTTCTTCCTTTAACTCTTTCATGCTCTTTGGAAAGGCAGCCATATTCACGGTCTCATTGTTTACATCTACACTGTGTGTGCATATGTGTATTTTGGTTTGTTATGCATCTAACTGTGATATGTATGTGTACAAGTGCCTATATGTATAGGTAGGAGTTAGGATTTCAAAATGAGGTAGATTATTTGATTATTTATTACATCAAAAAAAGACACAGTCATATGAATATTGCCTTTTGGAGCAGCCACAAAGTTATAAAATTATTCCAAGTATGTTTCAAAGATATTTGCAGTTGTTCTTTTGAAATTTTTCTCTGAACAACATGGAATTTATATAACGGTAATGAAGTTGAATAGCATTTCAGTTTATAATAGAGCTTTCACACACATATTTGTTTTAATTATTATTTTTTATTATGTTATGTTAGTCACCATACAGCACGTCATTAGTTTCTGATGTAGTGTTCCAGGATTCATTGTTTATGTATAACACCCAGTGCTCCATGCAATACATGTTCTCATTTAAATCAATCCTCATGATGATTCTACAAGTAAAAATCCTAAGGGCCAGTAACAAACCCTGAATGCCCTGTCCCAGCTATGGAGCTAGAGAGGATTCACCGAAACCAAACTCATTTTCTTTTCATTATAGCACGCTACATCTCAAGAAATTTATATTATTTTTAAGTTACTTTAGTTTTGAGCTGGTGCCATCACCTGCCTTATGAGCCATACTCAATAAAACTCGTCAAATCCTGTTTACAAAAGATGCATACTGTTTTCTATAAAGAAATCAGTGCATGGATATATAACTAATTATTCCATAATAATACTATTAACATCAACCAGCATTGACTACTACTGTAATAGTGCTCTAGGGCCATAGCTCATTTTGTCTTCATATGATTCATCAGCTGCTGGTGGGAGAGGTATTAAGCATATCTAACCAGCTATGCCATGGGCCTCAATCAATGTGCCTACCAGGAAGGCATCTCCGCTGCAGGGCTGGAGAAGATCTTGGTTACCCTTCCTTTGCTTTTGGTTGTTGCACTTTGGGGAGGACTTCAGGTCTGCAGGAGACGGGTGAGTGTGGTGGCAGTAAGGGACTTGGAGGTTTACCAGCTGAAGCCCAAAGAGGTTTAGCAAATCGTGCAAGGTCTCAGTCCTGGTAGAGAGTGAAGTCAAGATTCCAACTCAGGCCAGTTTCCCATCTATTCTTCTTTCCCCTATATTATATTCTTCCTATTAATACTTAATATTTGCAAAAGTCAAATAGACTTCCAGAGGATAAAGATCTAGAAAATATGCCAGTTTTAAAGATAATCAGGGGAAACTCTCAGAGAGCAAAAGCAATTTAAAAAAATATATAATGACTGGATGATAGTGGCATTGTGGGAACAGTACATGTCCTTCTGAGAAGCTTATGTTGAAGGGAACAGTCTGCTATTCAGTGCCTGTGTTTTGTCATGTTCCATATAAAAACAATCTTTCAAAACCCAATATAATCCTATCTAATAATCACTGCAGCTTAAATGTCTTTAGCCATTCAGAAGAGGTGGTGAGAAAATGGCTCAGATATAATAAAGGTGCCTTATGAAAACATTCTTATTTCTTGACTGCTCTGTATTTTTACAAATCTTTTAATTTTCATCAAATATTACCCTTCAGATGTGATTCCTACTTCTAGGTCACAATAACACCATACTCATCTCATGGTGTTTCATGCTGTGAGTGGAAGTTAAAAAAAAAAAAAATAGGTTAAGGATATGCAATGAACAAGGAAAACTGATTGCACCCAGAATAGTTCTGAAAGTTATTTCTGTTTGGCTGGTTAGGTGAGTTGAGCTTATGCAGGTTAGCAGTAGTCAGCTTACCTCACAAGACAAACCAGAATAGCCTGGGGGACAATCACATCTTTCTATCAAGCGAGCTGGAGGCATCACCGCTGTTATGCCTCCTTGTTCGGCTACCTCCATCGAGATCTCAGAAATCCTGCAAACAGTGAGTATACTTAGATTATCACACCAGTAAATTAAGCTCATGTCGTAAATACCCAATCCTACAAAAACAGTCTTCTCGGGTTTTTGACAATAACCTCAAGCCTGTCTTATGGTTTTCAAGTTGCCTAAATCCAGGGACTCACACGCAACATCATATCCCTGCATCTTGCCTTCCTTAAAGGCTGGGATTACACATTAGCAAAATATTCACATAAATCATAAGGAGTTTAGTAAATTAGATGTCTGATATCCTGTGGAGAAGTTATTATAAGGATCTTTTCCCCCACATTTTAAAATGTGAGTGGCTTCAGGTAGACATGGGCAATTAATTAGACATTTATATTCCTTCAAACAGACAAACCAAGGTCATTCCCCATTAGAATATCTCCCGTGGTCACTAGTGAAATTGCTTTTAATTTACAACTAGCCCGATTTCTTCCTCTTGAGTCTGGCTGTCCTTTCAAGAACTTCAGAAAACCGTAAAGAAAACAACGATTGAAGATAATCCAGTAATATTGATCTTACTGGATAAAGGAAAAGGAAGCTTTCAGATTAGTGACTTTGTTCATTTTATTAAATAAATCCTTCAACTAACTTTACTCACCCTTCCTATTGGTAGGAAGGTCCTTATAGTTGAAAAAAATATATTCCTAGTGAAAATGTTGATACCTTTTACGTTCACTTGAAATGAAGTATTAAAAAATATATGCGGTCCATAAACTCAGACTATTTCATGACTGACTAACTGGTAACATGAAATGTTCTGCAAATAAACTTTTAAATGAGAAAATGAATAGTTTTTCTTCACCAAAAGTCACCTCCAATAGCTTGAGGAGCTTGAATCATAAACTTTATAACAAGCATAGGTAGGTTTTATTGACAATGAATTATGAATGCACACCCTGACTTCGTTGATTGTAATCTGCACTCTGAAGATCAGCCAGCCTTTATGAAACACATGTTCAATTAAAATTCAGATTTCACTCTCCCCTCCTTCTAGTTCACAAAGCTGTTTGATCTATAAACAAACCACGCCCCTCCCGTAAGGAAGACTCTACCTTCCTGTCCCCCTGGATTCTCTGTGGGAGTGAGAAGGTCACTTGAGGTTTGTTCCTGAGTCCTCTCTGTTGGCATCGTGTGGTATTTCATAACATGAGGAGTTGCTAACATCATCTTCCCTTCTCTCCCACACGCACGCACACAACAAGCTAGTGAGTATTTAAAAAACTGAGTAAAACTTGAATTGTGTGTCAACAACAGATATTTCTGCAATGCACCTGGTTTTTCTCAGGGGATAAAAGAGCAATTATTTTGCTTGAATCAGGGATTTGGGCTAACTCAGGCTTCTATTTAAGTGAATACTGAAATGCAAAGTTGTTACGTCCTTGAAATGAATGTAAGAGAAGACAAAAGTGAAGAAAAAAAGGCAATGTCAGCATTGACATTATTTAAGTCTCAAACTACATGTAAAACTCTCAAACGCTCTGCTTCTGAGACTATTTTATTTGTAACTGAACAAAGATGCAGGGTTATGTTCTAACTATCTTAGAGGGAAGATTCAAATATATTTTTCACTATATATTGACTATGTATATTTTTTATATGTTGACTATATATATGCATATATATGCACATATATGACTATATATTAACTATATATAATATATATATTTCACTATATTTGACTATATATTGTCACAATTCTACTGCATTAGAAAATTAAGTGCTGATCCATTGCTTTCTTTATTTTTATTGTTGATAGACAATTGCTTTAATTTTTATTAAGCTTTGAACAAGTGATTTATTTATTGATTGATCCTTAAGCTTCACAAAATGACCTCTTAAACCAAAGAATTTTATTTAGGGAGGTCTATGAATCATATAAGAGAAAGGACTTACGGGGCTGGGTGGGGGAAGACCAAAATAAAGGTGGTCTTTCCCCCATAAAATGGAATCAGTATGAGGGAAGCAAAGAAAGTAAAATGAAAAACGGAAGACAATATATTTTCTATCAGTTCCACTAACCAAATGTTCCACGTGCTACCAAACTCACTGTGGTATGGAAGAATTTGCAAAATAATTATTTATTTCCACCCTCACAAATTTATCTGCTGTCTCCCAGGACATACAAACATGCCTTGGCTTCTGCCACCTGATTTATACTTGATATTTTTATATAATTAATGATATTGCTGACAGTATATTTTTGATGCATGCCTTTATTTTTAAATTATTTCACATAAAATAATCTTAGAAGTGAGAAATAGGAAAAAGGCATGAAAGAGATACAAATTTGAAAGTGAATTTTGATTTTTGATTTATTCTTTTACCCAAAGTCCCTACTTATGGTGCAATCAGAAGAACGATATGGAGCTTTTGCAACAAAGAACAAAAATCTATGTTTCGTGTAGTCTAAATATCCAAAATATGGGATTTATATATTCACTGATTGCCAATAAGGGACTTCACAATTGCTTTGTTTTATTTTTTTCTAAACTGATCTACAAATTTATTACATAATACTGTTTTCAAGCAGGAAATGATAGAGAAACTGACATGCCAGAGAAAGTGAGACCCTGTGTCGGAACCTAACTTTCTGCTTCCAATAAAGGAAATTTAGCTACATGTGAGCAATTCCTCATTTTAACTCATTGGCTAAATTGTCCCTTCCACTCTAGAAAATGATCATGTGTGCTCATGTTGAAATCTGGCTTCTCCATTATCTACTTTTTCTTTATCCTATTCTTTTTAATGTATATCTTGCTATAAACCCCTTTCCCTCAGGGTTTGTGAACATGTTTACTCCTTATTATCTCATTCCTCCCTTTTACATTTTTGTTCATGGAAAATAATAGTCTATACCCATACTCTTAGTGTCACTGCATCTCATTCACAGCTTAAAACTTTGAAATTTGCTCCAGTATTCTAAAGAAATTGGTATGACGAATGGCACCATTGTAATCCCAAGTGTCAGTCTCAAAAGCTTCATTTTAATTGGCCTCTTTGGGTTAGACAAAACTAGAGTCCTTTGTAATATTCTTATCCTTTGGCTTCCATGACATCACATTTGTTATTACTATTCTTCTGTTCTTCTTCATTTGGTGTGACTTCCAATCTTTCCACATAATGATGCACAGTGAAAGGGACAATATTGTAGAGCACACTGGGATGAACCTTGAGAATGCTCACTGTTGGAAAAGACGAGCCCAACTTGACCCTGCCTGGCTCCCCTGAAGGTTGAAGGGGGTTACTTTCTCAGCAATCTTGTCATCTGTTTATAGCACAACAGTTATCTATCTTACTCTGCAGGGCTTTTTCTTCTGAATTTCTGACTGGCACCTAAAACTCACCAGGTCAAAGGTGATTTTGATGTTTTCTCCCCCCTTAAACTTGCTTCTCATCCTATTTTACGATGGTGGGAATTGGTAGTTTCTTCTGCCAGGTGACCTGGAAGCCATCCTTGACTTGTCCTCTATCATCACACTCCCAAACCAAACACTTCTAAATCTTTCCATCAGGTGTCTTACTGATCTTACCTATAGACTTTAAAATAAGAATTGAACTTTGATTCTATTACAGTTTACCTGCTTTGTCTCATGATGTTTCCATAGGTTGCCTTGATAAGAATATAATGAATATCATATATAATATCCAAGAAGTCTTCACGGGTCACCGTTCTACTGATTCGAGGATCATCGCCATAATATTTCCATTCTTTCTGTTAATAGGAAAAGAAACCACTTTGATGAAACTAAACGCAAAACCACTGGCATCCTTGCACCCAACTAATAAGCTCACCTCTGTCATTTCGATTTCATGCCGTGTCAGTTGGCCAATTAGAGGAGCAGCCATGTGCCTGACGATAATTCTAGCATGCGTCGGGGTACCACCTCGAATGATAACTTGAGGATTATAGGTAGAAAAACCTGTCTCTTCCCGAGCCTCAAAATAGATTGCGTACTTGAGTTTGCCGCCATAGGCCATCAACTACCAAAATAAAATGAGGAGTGAGATGTCAGATAAAGCCCCAAATGGCGTGATTCCAAAAACACATCTTACTTTGTTCTCCTACGACTTCAAAGTTCTCGTCCTTACCTTCTTTCCTTCAAACTGTTCTGGAAGTTTCCAATAATAAGGTTCCAAACGGAGTTCCTGTCTCACCAGGTCCATGTGTGCCACAATCTCTGGGTGTTGAAAAACAATGCCTTTGGTAGTGGTGTGCTGCAGGGCCTCATCTACCAGGGGCAGAATGGTCTGCTCAGGCTGCAGAGTCACCTACATGGGCATCAAAACACAGCAGGGGGCTAAGCTCCAATCCTTTGCACTCCTTGAAAACTAAGTTAGGGACCGTGTGTCTCTCTGTAGCCCCATTCTTGATCTGAGGAGGTGTTCTGATGAGAAACAAAACTCGTACCACATGAACCACCAGGGTAGAGGATGAGTCTTTCTGCCTTGTTTGCACAGTAAGAACTACAACATCTGTGAAAATTGGTCTTTTACACTAATAAAAGATAGAACTTAAAAGTGGGAAGAGTTAGAGAAAAACAAAAGTAGGAATGAACACGCTGCCCCCCTAAAAGACTGTGATTCTCTAAGGCAGGTTTGAGGGAAGGTGCAACAAGTTCTGGTTTTCGTGACTGCCTTAGCACCTGCCCGCATTCATGCTCGGGGGCCCTCACTCTCCGGGATGCAGCTTCCGCCCAACCCTAGACTATAATGCCTCAGTTGCAACATCTCCCTTTCTCCCTTGGCATCTACTTCCTTATCAACAATAAGTGAGTTATTTTTAGGACTTTAAAAAAAAAGGCATTTATCCCAACTGTCTAATGTCACAGGCCCCAGTTCTAAATGTGCACATGGGGAAAGGCTTATGTAGTTGTTTTCCTATTGCATCCTATCCCTCAGTGCCTGGCTGAAAGATACAAGCAGGAACTGACATTGTACCATTACATGGCTCAGCGGTTCCTTACTCACCCACGTGCGGATCAGTCCTTTTGCTTCGGAACACTGGGTAGTAACCCCGAAGCAATAGCAGTTGCTGCAGCCAAGTGGGTTCTTGGCATCAAGTCCAAATTTGCCCGGCCGGCACCTATCACAGTGGATGCCTTCTACATTCACCTGAAGGGAGAGCAGAGTTCCTCAGGGTCCATAATGAGATTATGAGAAAAATAAGCTTGAGAATGAGTAATGCTTCTTCTTAATTAACCAAAAAGAAACACTGAGTAGGAGACTCACATCTCAAATGGCACATGTAGTTAAGTCAATTTCATTGTTAGGATTTCAGAAGTCTAAAAAGGGCTTTGTTTATACATAAATACATTGCAGAGGCTACTGTGTATTGGTTTTAAGATCTAAACAACACATTTCCTAATATCCTCTGTGAACAATAGGAAAGAGTCAGGAGAATTTCAAAAGCAAAACAGAGACATTGATTCCCAGTGGTGTGATACAAAGTTGTAAAAAACAGGCAGGGTGTTAAAATATAGGCTTATAGAACTATCATTCTACAGTGTATATATGCACACCAAGTGCAAATTAAATACGATTTATAATTATAATATGTAATAATACAGCATTGGACTTTGTGTTTTGTCTGGAGGCTTCAATGGCAAATGCTGCCATTTCCCTAAATTTGGAAGACTATTTTAATAATCACTTTCTGGATTTCATTTTCCTATGTCCTCCGTCCCTCTAGCATAGACTTTTTTCATGAAAAGATACCTCTGACACAGTATTCACTGCATTTATCCTGGGACTGATTTTTAGAAATATCTAAGGGGGAAAAATCCCTCTTATCCTTTTTAATTGGCTGTTTTTCTACATCATTTAACAATATTAATGAGCTGAATTTTGCACGTAGTCACTGTTTGTTATGTCAGTGTTTATATGTGATGAAATTTTACTGAACTTCCACAGCAGTAAATATATTTTTCAGTGTACAGTGATTATGGATTAATTTGAAGAGAAATGGTTTTTTAGAAGTCCTATTATCTAGCTGTGATTTTTCTCTGATGATGCTTAAGAGAACATTCATTTTTTTCCTTCCCAAATTATTCCTGTTTAAGCAAAGCAAATATGTAAAGAAAAATTCCACTTTATCATTAAAAATATATCATCTCTATTGACTGGAAATGAAGTTGGATTTGGGTTGAAAGTAAGTTCTTAGAGAGTGGTGCTTATCTGTACGCAAATGAACATATATGAATAAAAACTGTGTCTGGCAATGAATTTTTGTTTATCTATTTCTTTAATGTAGTGAAGCGTGAGTCATGACCACCGAGTGAAGTCAAAAGTGGCCAATGGAAAGAGAACCCAGGGAAGGTTTTTCCTTTAGTGTATTTTAACAACCACACCTTACAGGTGCACTGCCCAGTCTGATCAATACAGGAGCACTTTTTAGTCTCTGAGTCACAGGTCCTGTCATCAGTCCCAGGCAGGAAGCACTCGCAGGGACTGCAGTGAGGGTAATTCCAGTGACCTCGGTTGCACTCTGTACATCTGGCACCAGAGAACTTGGGGTGACAGCTGCATTGGCCCGTGTTTATATTACACTGGAAATCCAAGGATCCTACTGTGCTGCAGTTACAAGCCTATGGAGGAGATAAAAACAGCAACCATTAACACCACTTCATGGGAAATAGCTTAAAATTTTAATTTGAATGTTTCTATGCTTCCATTAAACACATATTCATCATGTGTCTGTTACATGCTTTTTACTGTGCTAGTTTAGTCACTTGGGAAACACCACTGAACATAACATTAAAACTGCTTCCTGCATTTACTAAAATAGATGAGGGTCCATAAACCATAATCCTATTGAATAAGAGAGAGAATGCGTGTTTTTTTCCTGTCTTTGTGGCAAGGAGGAGGTAGATAGGGTTTTCCTCAACCACTTTTTGTTTTGAAGACTGAACTTTAGACCAGAGTCATTTTACCTTATGATCTCATTTTTACAGAATTTAAGCTGTAAAGAGACTTTTCTCAGAGTCTAACAGAGGGAGACAAGTGAGTAAATACATATACAGCAAAACGAAATAAGAATTATATAATAGGAGAAGTGCAGAAGTCTCCGAGAACATACCAAGAGCGCCAAACTAGATTTGGGGAAGGCAAGAGAACTCACGAAAGTGACATCTAGCTAGAATGTTGGTTTCTGGCATTTTATTTTGCAGACAAGCCAGATTTGAGGTGCTTAGCTGGTAACTTATTTTCTTCTTCCTAGGTCTGCATAGGATGATTCTCTTTATTTACATAATTCAAAATTTTGCTAGTATTTTTAAAAGTTTGAGTCTCTTTTTACTAATATACTGGAATCTGATGAGTTCTTTCAGTTTGAGAACAACAGTATTTTTTCCTTTAATTTTATTTTTGGTTTTTGCTTCTGTTCTCACTTTCCCATTTGCTTCTTCAGGATCACCTACAATTCTCAAACTACACCGCTTTGGTCTGTCTGCCCAGTCCGTGATATCCTCATGTTCTCTGCAGCCGTTTTCCTACTTGCCACTCAGACCTGTTGACCATTTTAGAGTGCGCATTTTCCACAGTGAAAATTCCATTGTATGTATTTGCCACCAATGCATTTTTAATTACACTACTGCATTTTTAGCTGAATTTCAATAATCTATTTCACCTCCCTCAGTTTCAATTTGTGCTCCTCTGTGTGTCTTTTCGTCCTATATTCTTTAAGTCTTTCTGCTCTTGATTTACAGAGCTCATCTCTCATTACGATTTAATGAAAATGCCAAGCACATTTTAAAATGCCATTTAGGATCTTGGAATAAATAATTTTTAGAGATCAGCAGTAGCAAGGATCAATCTACTGTCTCTGAGCTCTAAATTCCCTCCTTCCTTGTCCTGCTTGATGATACTCTCCTTGGTCCCTGTAGATATTTCTCTGTGATTAGGTAGCAAAATGTTAAGCTTAGTCAAGAGTGGGTCCAGGGGAGACCTAATAAGGCCGTTGAGGTCTTCTGTTCTAGTTTCTGGTTCGTCATTACCATTGTCATTATTATTATTTTACTTTTTAGTATGAGAGCCAAGTAGTCCAAAGAGAATCTCAGCTGGCCAGTCTCTCCCCACTGGCAGCTTTCTGAGAAGCTTTGGTCTGCACACGTGCTCTGACATTGACAAGCATCTCCAGGATGCTCACATCCTACAGCAATGGTGGACAGCATCTACAGACCAGTCCTTGTCCACAAACTCTGTTCACCCTCACTCAGCCTAAAAATAGTAGCTACTCTTTTATACCTGTTACTTCAGGTCTCCCTATATCCTTCTTTTATGCTTTTTGAGTAACTAAGCACCTTTAACCAGTTAACAATTCTTTATATTCTACTTTTCCTTTTTATTTATTTTTTAATTAATTTATTTATTTGACAGAAAGAGAGTCACCACTAGGCAGAGAGGCAGGCAGAGAAAGAGGGGAAAGCAGGCTTCCCACTGAGCAGAGAGCCCGTTGCGGGACTCAATCCCAGGACCCTGAGTTCATGACCTGAGCCGAAGGCAGAGGCTTAACCTATGGAGCCACCCAGGTGCCCCAATACTTTCCCTTTTTAAATAACTGTTACGGCTTCTGTCTTCCAAGGAAGTCCTGACTTGGTATCCACGTGGGTGCCATCTCTCTTTGTGTCCGAGTTTTCCACCATGCGGTGTTTGTTTGTCATGAATGACTGGATTCTTTTTGGTACAGTTATATTATCCTTCTCAGATCTCTATCTGTGTAGCTCTATAGCAGACTTCCATGCATTACAACTTGCCAGATTCCCAGATCCAAGTCTGGCTGGATATCCCTTTGCAGTTCTCACACTTTCATTGCTCAGCATAATCCCTATATCCACTACTACCGGGGATATTCCTGCTTCTGTTTTTGCCAACAGTAGTCTATGTATGAGAAGACTCTTTCTAGGATGTGATGTACAATCACCAGTTTCCATCTATCCTCTCTTTCCTGTCCAAATGTTTGCTGAAATACCTTCACAGATTCTGACATTAAAATAGTCACTAGGCCTTATTATTTTTGGTGTCTTTATCATTAAGTATTTTTATTTCTTCAGTGCTATCCAGTGGGGAAAAAAAAATGCTACTCTAAGTTATTTTAACCCCCAAATCCAAAATGTGATTATTTATTAAATTATGAACATGGACATAGTTGCCTAAGCATAGTATAACCCACTGCTGTCACCATAAGTAACTCATCCTTATAGAAACATCAGATGGAGAATGAGATTTCAAAATAAGAATAATGAGGGGTGCCTCTGTGGCCCAGTCAGTTAAGCACTGACTTTTGATTTTGGTTCAGGTCATGATCTCAGAGGTTATGGGATGGAGCCCTGTGTCAGGCTTCATGCTCAGTGTAGAGTCTGCTTGTCCCTCTCCCTACCGATGCTCTCTCACTCTCTCGCTTTAAAATAAATAAATAAATAAAATCTTTAAAAAATAAGAATAATTAGTTCTTTCACCTAAATGACTTTTCCTTGACTCACTTAAAGAAAATGGGCCACAATCAGAAATAGAAAAGTATGATATGTTATGGAAATTATAGTCATGCAATACATTTTAAAATGTCTCATGAGACATTCTTATCCTTTAACTAAAATATGAAATGTCTGCTACCCAATTTATTATATAACACCAAAGCACTAATTCTTAAAGACTAGATGACAGTCCAAGTAGACATTGGGGCCTTTTCAAATCAGGAAGTTTATTCAGGAAGTTATAGTGGAGAATAAAAGGGACCATTAACCATATGTTTAGATAGCACTATAGCCAACATCAAACTTAAATCATAATTAGATGTAATGTTTGTTTAGCAATAGAGGATTTATGCACTACTCCCCTGCTAGTGAAAGATGGCAGGCTTTGTATTCTATTCCAGTGAAAGCTCAAATGATGTGTATGCTCACACTTCAGCACAGAGAAATTACCCATGACACAAAGAAAAAGAAGCTATAAATCTCAAATCACTGTTCATTTAGATTATAATCATCCAAATTTTTCAGTAGTAGAATACATGCTCATAAATATTTGTGAGGACTCTATGAGTTTTTTTGTAATTGTTAATAATGATGAAGTGTGTAGCTATTCAGAAATTCAGATTTTTAACAGTGGTTCAAGGTAATCAAAAATTTTCAATCAACTTCAATCAACATAATGTTTATTCAACGACCAGTAAAAATAATGGTATCAAACACAGAACTACTTTTTTAAAGGAAACTTGGTCTATATTCCATTTTGATTTATATCCTGATTAGATATCATCTTTGAGGTGCCTGGGTGGCTCAGTGCATTAAAGCCTCTGCCTTCAGCTCAGGTCATGATCTCAGGGTCCTGGGATCAAGCCCTACATTGGGCTCTCTGCTCAGCAAGGAGCCTGCTTTCCACCCGCCTCTCTCTGCCTGGCTCTCTGCCTACTTGTGATCTTTCTCGGTCAAATAAATAAATAAAATCTTTTAAAAAAGGCATCAGCTTTAATTTCAGGAGATTATTAGAGTTTGGCCACATCACAGGATTTTGTGGATAGAATGGAACCCTCTTAAGTTTCTTTAGGGTTTATTCATGAGTCCAAGGGATAGGATAGATGTTTGGATTCATAGTTGAACATGCAAAAAGTCAGTCATAGAAACTGACAGCACTGCTCATACTCACAAAAAGCTTTGGAACTCTTGAGAAGTTTTTGTTTTGTTTCCAAAAATGTACTTGAAACTTAACAGTGCCATTGGCACTAAAAAAAATGTGTCCTGTATAGTTTTTATTTAATCGTATGACTAAATGAAGTCATATCTTTGAACCTCCTTGAACAATCATCAATATTCTTATTTTTCTCTAGATTATGTATTCTGGACCAGTGCATTCAAATGCTTTATCATATATGTAAAGATGATTAGAGTCTGCATGTGTGTTAAGTCAGCAGAAAAAAGAAATAATTTACAGCTCTATAGGGCACTACCATGGAGTCAAACAGACCAAATTTGGTCATCATGTTCTAATATTTCTCAGCCCAATGTGACTGATTAGAATGACTCTCACTAACATCAAAATGACCTTATTTAGTGCTCTTAATGGACAGTCAACCCTAATCTTATTTGACCTCTGTCTTGTTTTAATTTTTAATTTATTTTAAATTTTAATTTAAAAAGGTCCAAGATTCATTGTTTATGCATCACACCCAGTGCTCCATGCAATACGTGCCTGTCTTGCATTTAATATGAGAAAACATTCCTTCTTTTTAAACAGTCTTTTAGTTTTTAAAGCACTTACATGGTTTATCTTCTTTTTTTAAGCCGTCAAACTACAAAACCAAAAGCTAAAAAATGAAAACTAAGAAACAACTATTATCAGACAGTGGATGCCAGGAAGCACAGGACTGTGATTTCTAGAGAAGGAAAGCAAATGAAGCAGGGCAGGAAAAATTTTCTAGGCTGTAACCAAGAGTTTGGAGAAGCTGAGATAGAATCGATGGGGCCAATAGAATATTTTCCTAAAAATGAGAAAGTCATACACAGAGAGTATTCCAGAAATCTGCAGAAGGCCCTTTAAATCTTTGGCTGAGTACCGATCTGTGTATCATGAGATAAGAGTCTATGTGGATGAGGGGGAAAAGAAATTGGAAAGCCATAAGCTGAAAAAATTCCTAGAACTCACAGAAAGCTTGAAATAATTCCTATTCCCAACAGCCAGAGTAGAAAGATATAGTAATGCACTTAGCCCCTTAGTAGTGGAACTAAATGACCCTTGGATTAAAGCCTGCTCTAGACCCTCTCTAAAACAAAACAAAACAAAACTCAACTAAACCAAAAACTTAAAAGCAAAGCCTAAAAAGGTCCAAGCATCAGTGAGTAATTAACCTGTTTGCCAAGGTAAAGTTCAATACTTTTTAAAGGAATAAAGTGAAAACCAATATGCAACAGTGAAAAATGTACATCTGGCATCTAAGTCAAAATTATCAGGCATGGAGAGAAGTAAAAAATATGATTGATAATCAGAAGAAAAATCAACCATTAGGAATAGTATTAAAATAAAAAAAAATTGTGGAATTAGTGGACAATCATTGTAAAAGCTAATATTTATAAATATTATTAAATATTCTAGAGAATAAATGGAAATGTAAATATAAGGAGAGAAATGAAAGATATAAAAATATCCAATAGAAATTTTACAGATAAAAAATGTGAAATGAAAAAAAATATAACCAATTATATTAAAAACAGATTAGATACCACAGGAAAAAATATTAGTAGACTTGGACACTTAACAATAGAAACTATCAAAAATGAAGAATACAGAAAAAGTAATAATGAAAAAAATAAACACAATCTCAGTTAGCTGTGGAAAAATATAAAGTGGACCAACATACACATAATGAGTTCCAGAAGGAGACATGGAGGAAAAGAACAGCAAAGTGTTTGGAGATGTAATGGCTGGAAATTTTCCAAATTTAGTAAAAACTGTGTTCCCACAGATCTAACAGGTGCAACTCACCACATGAGAAATAAACAAGTAAACCACAAAAAGACAGCATAATTAAATTGCTGGAAACCAGGAATTAGGATTTTAAACCTAGAAAAAATATCTTTGAAAAATGAAGGAAAAATGTTTTTGAACACACAAAATTGAAATAATCATTGTCAGTAGACCTGAAATACTAGAAGTTATAATAGCAATAATTAGGATGTAGCTAATGAAAGAAAAAAAACATGATATGAAATAGTAATTTGTCTGTAACAAAGGAATGAAGAGCATGGGAATTAGTACGTGTGGAAAAACAGAAAAGCAGCATTCTTGCCTTTTAAAAAGATAACTGACTATTTAAACCAAAATCCTAAGATTATAGTGTAGGATATATAATATAGAGGAGTAAAGTGTATGACAAAGGACAAGAAAGGGAGTAACAAAGGATAAAAAATGGAAATTAGAGGTCTACTCTTATAAAGTTTTAAGATGCTAAATATAAAGTGTATATTAGTATTTTAGGATACATTATGAAAAGTTAAGATGTACATCACTAGACAAAGACAAAAGACATAAAATACTTAGAGTTAATAAGTCAAATGTGGAGATTAAAAAAAGAATGCAAGAGCAGATAAGGCAAACTGAGCAGTGAAATGTAGACTTAACCCAATGATATTGATATTTACATTAAATGGAAAGGTTAAATAATCCAATTAAGATCGGAGCAACAACAAAGATTTAAATATATTCTATATAAAAGAAACATTAAAATATTAGAAAAGAGATGGAATTAATGATAGTTTGGAAAAATGTAAACCAGACAAATACCAATCAAAAGAAAGACGGGTGTTAAGGAGGACACATGTGATGAGCACTGGGTGTTACACACCACTAACGAATCGCTGAGCACTACATCAAAAACTGATGAGGTAGTAGATGGTGGCTAACTGAACATCATAAAAAAACTCTCTAAAAAAAAAAACAAAGATGGAATCATGGCTATATGATTATCAGAAAAAAATTTTCAGAAGAAACATTACTTGGATAAAGAGGGACATTTTATATTCATAAAGGCAACAAGTTTTCAAACAGATACAATAATCCTAAATGAGTATCCACCTAGTAATATTATCACTCCAAAATACATGAATCAAAACCTGAGTGGACTCAAGAAAAAAAGAGACAAATCATAAGCATTAAAACTCTCAGTTATTGATAGAATATGTACACATAAAAATTATTAAGGATAATTGACTTTTATAGATTTCATCCAATGATACCAGTATACACATTATTTGCTAGTACATTAACCAAAGTGGACACTATTTTAAGACATACAACAAATCTCTAGAAATTCAAAAAACTGAAATTATACCAAATATGTTATATGTATTATAATATAGATATAACAGAAAGATATAGCATACTTCTAATGAATGAATCACAAATAAATAATAAAATAAGTAAGAATATTTTAACAATGGAAATTCAAACGACATATCAAAATGTGTGGGATGCCACTAAATTAGTGCCTGGGAGGACATTTATAACATGAAATGCTTGTATTAGTAAAGAGAGAAGCGGGGGGGAAATCGGAAAGGGAGATGAACCATGAGAGACTGTGGACTCTGAGAAACAAACAGAGTTTTAGAGGGGAGGGGGTGGGGAATGGGTGAGCCTGGTGATGGGTATTAAGGAGGGCACGTATTGCCTGGAGCACTGTGTGTTACATGTAAACAATGAGTCTTGGAACACTACATCAAAAACTGATGATGCACTGTATAGTGACTAACATAAACCAATAAAGAAAAAAAGAGAGATCTCAAATCAACAATCTAAGCTTTCATCTTAAGAAACCTGGAACACAAGAGAAAATTAAACTCTAAACAAAAGAAAGAATTTTTATTTTGTGTAGTTATCAAATTTATTAATTAAAGTTGCTCATATTATTTTCATATTATTCTTTTAATGTATGCAGGATCCTTATGATGTCC
Source organism: Mustela lutreola (assembly GCF_030435805.1). Lineage (NCBI taxonomy): Eukaryota > Metazoa > Chordata > Mammalia > Carnivora > Mustelidae > Mustela > Mustela lutreola. The sequence goes on from NC_081295.1 coordinate 71,837,506, forward strand.
CTTCTTTTAGTCCTGATTTTGATTATTTCTTTCCTCCCTTTTAACTTTCTTGATCAATCTTCTTAGAGTATTACCAATTTAATGAATAATTTCAAAGAACCAGTTTTTGGTCTCATTGTCTTTTCTCTCAAGTATTTTTGTTTTTATTGTTTTTCACTAATTATGCAAACTCCTTCATAAACTATGAGAAAGTTTCCCAATCTATTTCTTGAGGCCAGCTGTACCCCAATAACAAAATTATACATTAAACTACCAAAAAAGCCCCAAACTATGAAACAATATTCCTTATGAACAGAGACCCAGAGATCATTTACCAAATGCTAGCAAACATAATCTAAAATAATTTAAAGTAGATAATCCCTCATGATCAAGCAGGATTTATCTGAGGATTGTAAGTTGGGTCAACATTTGAAAAGCAAATAATGTGATTTACCATATTAACAGCTGAAAAAGAAAAAAATTATGTGATCATCTTAATAGATGTAGAAAATGCACTTTGTTAAAATTGGACATATATTCTTGATAAAATTAATAGCTAGGAATAGGAGGAATAGCCTCAAACTGATAAAGAGCATCTGTAAATAAAACACAGCTAACAACATACCAACATTCTGAATTGTAAAAGACTGAATGCCTTCTACTTCACGTAAAGAATAAGGCAAGGTTATTTGCTCCTGTCTGTGCAAGTCAACATTTTACTGCAATAGGTCAAGAAAGTGAAACAACATTTATACAGGTTGGAAAGGAAGAAGTAAAACTCAGTTTGCAGATGGTATGATTGTCTACATAGAAAGTCCTAATGAATCTACCAAAAATAACTAGAATAAGTATAGCAATGTTGCAGTATAAAAAGTTAAACATAAAAATAATTGCATTTTTAATGAAACAAATAACATTTTGTAAAAAAAAAAAATATGAAGCACAATGATAAATTTAACAGAACATGTATAAAACTTACACACCAAAACCTATAAAACATTGTTAAGAAAAAAATTATAGGCAACTAAATTAAAAAGTACATCATATTCATACATTGTAAGATGCAATATTCTTAAATGTTCATTCTTCCCAATGCAACCTGTAGATTCAGTGTAATCCCAATCAAATCCTAGAAGGCTTTTAATAAAGAAATTGATAAGCTACTTTAAAATTTATATGGAAATGCAACAGATCCAATGTACTCAAAAGATACGGGAAATGAAAAACAATTGGAGAGTTTACACCACCTCATTTCACACTGTGCTAGAAAGCTGCAGTGATGTAGACAGTACTGTGTTAGTCCAAGGACAGACATAGGTCAACAAAACAGAATAGAGTTCAGAAATGTCTGAAGGACATATACAGTCATTTTATTTTGATTGAAGTAATTCAATGGGGAAGAACAGTTTTTAAAAAATGATATTAGAAAAATTGGATATCCATTAAAAAATGAATTATAACCATTACCTCAAACCATAACAGAAAAATTAACACTTAAAATGAAATGTGGACCTAAATGTAAAAGCCAAAACTCTAAAACTTGAAGAAAAGTATCTTTAGATATTGACTTAAGCAAATATGTACTTCTTAGAAAATAAAAAGCATGCCATGAAAGGAAAAGACAATAAAAACTAGTCTTCATAAAAATTAGATGAAGATACTATAGAGGAAATAAAATGCAAGCTATCTAGTGGGAAAAAACAGTTATAGACCATATATATGTTAAAAGACTTATATCTAGGATACATAAAGGACACTTACAGCATATTACTGAGAAAACTAATGACCCAAAATAGAAAAGATTTGTATAGATATTTCCCCCAAGAAGATATATAAATGGAAAATAAATAAAATTATTCTCAATATCATTGGACATTAAAGCAATGCAATGATGTAAATAAACACCCCAATGAAGTGTCGGGAGGGATGTGAAGTATTCTTGTGATGAGAAATGAAATCGTACATCTACACCTATACTTTTGACTTATCCACTGTGTTCATAGCAAACTTACTCGTAATAACCTCACACTGGAAATGACCCAAATGCCCTTTAAATGGTAAATACATAAGCCACAGCATCTCAGCTAATGTAATTAAAATTAAAAATACCAATTAAAAATAATAAGCTACTAATAATATGCAACCATGTGGATAAATCACAAAGGCATTATACGAAGTAAAGGAAGCCAGACCAAAAATAATACTCCCCAGAGCAAACAAGACAAAACCTGAACAACAACATGGAATATGGCTCAATTTCTATTTATTTGTAGAAGTTACAGAACTACAGCGATAGAAGGAGAAGCAGTAGTGTCCTGGTGCTGATTGAGGGGTAAGGGGAAGTGGACTATAAGGGGACACAAGACATGGTTCTACAACTATAATCACTGATCAAAACTCACCACTTTAAATAAGTGAGTTGTATTTAATTAGTATTTCATAAAACACTGACAAAAATCCTGAACTCATCAACTTTCCTACCTAAACTTGAGTCTCCTATAATCCTTCTCGCAATAAATAATGTCATCTAATTTCCTGAAAAGCAAATCCCAGGACTCGCCCTTAAAAACTGTCTCTTTCTTAGCTTGCAGATCTATGAGTTTATCAAGTCAGCCCAGCAGTAATATAGCCCACTCCATCTTCATGGAGACTCATTGACGGGGTCCACACTTTGATCATCTCTCACCGATATAACTGCAACAGCCCTTATATACGTAACATAACATTACGGAATCTGGTCATGCCACGTTCTATGGTATGCCCATGGGCAAAATGAGGAGTCTTTCAAGCTCAAGGCTGTTAATAGGACTCCACAGAATCCTCTCAACTGCTTCTTAAAAACTGAAACCTATCTAACACGTATTGCCTGGAGTGCTGGGTCTGGTGCATAAACAATGAATTTTGGAACACTGAAAAAAAATAAAATTAAAAAAAAAAATTAAAACCTAGTCCTAACTGGGGGAGGCAATTACTATAGATTTTTGGCAAATTCCACTAATTAGTTCCTAATTTCCTTGTACTTTGCAGATAGTTCACTGGCTTAGGTATGAAGTTATTGCTATTTCTGGTTTTATTATAATTTTCCCTCTTTTTTGGTAAGAATCATGAATGAAGATTCATAAATGTGTACTTACTTCATCATATCTCCCACAGGTAAAATGTGAGATAGTGACTGCAATCACCCTTTGCTGATAGTTCTATACTGTTTTAAAATATAGTATTGGCTTTGAAATGCCTGCCTATAAAGCTTTAACAAAATAAATTTCTTAAAATATGATTGGATAAAATAAAGCAATCAATTAACTCACCTTACAACCAGTGGTGATGCTGTGGCCCCAGGTATTAGGTGCACATCTAGAACATTTCTCTCCAATGGTATTGGGAGGGCAAATACACTGACCAGTCTTTGGGTCACAATTATTTCCCAGATGGGAACAGGCACAAGCTTCATGGATGGAAAGAATAGTAAAATAGTAAAAATCTGATAGAAAGTACTGAGTTTATATGGGAATTTGTGCTGTTTTATTTTCTGTATCATGGGTAAGAATCCTCATTTATTTTGTATATCACAGTATTTTCCACAGAACAGTTGATCAATAAAATTATATGGTATTGTTTTTAATAATTTCAAAAAGTAACATATTCTTGGTTTTTCAACTAAGTTTAAAGAAAGAAAGAAATGGAATATCAGATTCTATGCTAACTGTATCTAGATACTATAAAGTTTAAATTTTTGTTTCTATAGTTATTCTAAGTTAAAAAGTAATTTTTCTATGCTGTATAGATTAATATTTCCTTCCTGCTGATGACTCTCTTTTGCAATAAAAACCAGTAAGCGCAACAGCCCTCTGAAACTCAGTGTATCAGGTATATAGTTATAATTGCCATACATCAGGATATTGTAAAAATTTAAAACAGATGAGTTATGTGTGTGTGTGTGCTTGTGTGTGTATATGAAGATATTTTTGAGTTTTGTTTACCACCAGCCTGTTCTTTTCAATAGATTTTTCATTTTCTTAGCTATGTGATATGAAGAGTACAAATTTTCAAAGAATGCAAAACTAAGATTTGAAAAAAATTGTTTCAGAAGCGCTTTACACTCACCTAAGATGAGCATTGTATGCCACTTATTAGCTACAGTTGACTCAGTAAGTATGTTTTAGTGCAGTGTTTCAAACTAAAGTGAAAGGGAGAAATACCATAGATTCTCGGTTTAAGACAGAAGAAACGAATATTTTAAGAAACCTTTGCATTGATTATATGATGATTAAATCTTTAAATGAAATACATTTAGAATATTTGAGTAAGTTCAGTTTTTTGTTTTTAAGATTTTATTTATTTATTTGACAGACAGAGATCACAAGTAGGCAGAGAGGCAGGCAGAGAGAGAGAGAGAGAGAGAGAGAGAGAGGGAAGCAGGCTTCCTGCGGAGCAGAGAGCCCGATGCGGGGCTCTATCCCAGGACCCTGAGATCATGACCTGAGCTGAAGGCAGCAGCCCAAACCACTGAGCCACCCAGGCGCCCCGTAAGTTCAGTTTTTAAGGGATCACAATTATCATTGTTCACAGCATTCTATATCAGCTATGAAAAATGTTTAGTATAATACTGGACATAAACACCAAATAAAGGTTAGCTGTTGTTTTTGTTATTATTATTGTTGTTGATTATTTCGTGCCAAAGGACTTAGTTTGTATATACCATTTATCAAGAAGAAAAATAGTTAACATTATGTTCAAATTTATGTGCTAAAAAAAGTCTTGGGACGGTTCTATTCATTACCAGCAAAAAGAAATTCTTTAAGCAGTTCCTCAGAGGAATCATAAAACTTAGTAGGGAGAAGATTTGAATGATTAGCTAGTTTTTCCCTGCCCAAACAGAATGTTTGCCACAATTCAGAATACTATTAAATACTGATAATAATCATAATAGTGATAAACACTTACATGATGCCTACATGCCAGGCAGTACTCTACATATTTTAAAGCCATTAACTCAACTAATTCTAAAAAAAAAAAAAAAAAAAAACAACAACAAAAAAAAAAAACAAACAAAGCATGAGCTAGATGTCATTGTTTTCTTGATTAAATAGATGAATTTTGTAGAGAGACAGCAGGACCCAGTCACTCAGCTGAGGTCACATAACTAGTTACCCAGGGAGCCACTAAACCAATCCAAGCTATTTGGTGGAAGTCATATCTTCAACCAGAATGCTATCCTGTCTGTTTGGGGCTATTTTCTATCTTATTTCTCTGGATTTGAATGCTACTAAGTTTGCATTTTTAATGTTATCCCCATTTCATGATTTTGGATAATGTTCTCTGTCTTACAGTTTCTGGTAGTGAATGTATTTGAATGCACGGTATCATTACATTAAATCACATTAACTGAACACGTTAGTAAGAGTTGGATTTAAAGAACAGTAAATTTTAGGGGCGCCTGGTTGGCTCAGTTGGTTGGGGGTCCAACTCTTGGATTCAGCTAGGGTTGTGGTCTCAGAGCCCTGGGATTGAGCCCTGCCTCAGGCTCTGTGCTCAGCTCAGAGGCTGCTTGAGATTCTCCCCTCTCCCCATTTTCTTTCCCCTCTGCTCCTCCTCCTGCTCAGGCTCTCTCTCTCAAATAAATAAATAAACAAAATCTTTAAAAAAAGAACAATATATTTTAAAATACAGCATTTTAATTTCTAGTATATACAGATATTGACTTAGAGATCATATATAGATTCTTAGATCTACAGTTATAACTTTCAGAATAACATAATGGCTTATCTTTATGATACAAAGTATATATTGAAAGTGGTTGAGAATATCCAAAAGGTATGGTTTTAAAAACAATTCAAAAGGGGTGCCTGGGTGGCTCAGTGGGCTAAGCCTCTGCCTTCAGCTTAGGTCATGGTCTCAAGGTCCTAGGATGGAGCCCCACATCAGGCTCTTTGTTCAGTGGGGAGCCTGCTTCCTCCACTCTCTTTGCCTGCCTCTCTGCCTGCTTGTGATCTCTCACTCTCTCTCTGTCAAATAAATAAATAAAATCTTAAAAAAATAAAATAAAATATAAAACAATGTGAGATATTATCCTGCCACTTCTTACATTAATTTGCTACAATGGTCAATAATGTTTTTAAAATCTTACCATGCATTTATCATGGTACTGAGAGGAGTATCATCAGTGTTGAATCAGTGAGTTTAGTGGGCAAAGGTGATACCTAGTGAATGTTGGAATAAGAGTCAATTCCAAATTAGTGGCATATAAATCAAGGTTAATGTTCAATCTTCACTTTCATCCGTAGTATGCTAATTCCTATTTTCTTAATTCATGATTTGTGGGAAGAACATGAGAACACTTCTTGTGGGAAATCATGGTTACAAATCTTCTTGCATTTCCCCAAGAACTAGCAAATACCTAGCACTAATTTGTTTCTTTCTTGGACCATCATAGATTTCAAGGAACATGAAAGTAGATGAAAATGTATTTTTTGTACCTGAAAATGGTATTCACTTCTCTGATCCTTGTAACAGTTTTGCAATAGGGAAAGGGAACATTGAACTGCATTAACTTGAGAGTGAAGTTTAAACTAAGAGAACGCTGGCAAAAGAAAAACTGAATATTTGACTTTTAGGCTATAGCAGCCGTTAAGTGAGTGACTGGCGATCACAGACAGGGAGGCATACAGCAGAATTGAGACCTGCTGATGGATTTTCTGAGTACTTGCAAGCTGTTATTTATAGGGCAATGTTTCACACTGCAATATACTTTTAGCTTATTTAAAATAAATATACATTACTTATTAGTTTAAATATTTTGGATCATGTATTTGTTGTCAAGGTGCCTTTGCTTTCAACTCTGGGAATGCAGAAGAATGAATTGCTACAGTTGCCAAAATGCCAAAACCAGAGAATGAACGCGTAGGGCTTAGTTTTATTTACAGACCTGTGCAGCCTCCTTCTTGGAAGTTGAAATAGCCACGAGCACAGCGGTCACATTTCTTTCCTGTCACTCCAGGTTGGCACCAACACTGACCGCTTTCTTCACAGTCGAATGATTTCGACCCAAAAGAATTGCAATTGCAGGGAACACACCCCCTCCCCGATTGTAGGCCAAAGGTTTCAGGCTGGCATAGAAAAGGAAAGAGAAAAATTAAACTTAAATTAATTAACTCATTATGAAACAAGATGCACAACACGAAAACGTAAGGTAGGAAAGAGGAACCTATGGATTGTTGAGGTTCTTCACTGATGTTAGGACAATGAGGTTGTAATTTGACTAATGGATCCTTTTCTACAAAATCCAAAAAGAAGAGTATGATTATTTTAAAATTTTATCAGAGTTTATAGCAGAATTAGGGTAAACTATCCTTCCTGTCGGCTATGTTTTCACCAGTCTTTCCTATATTTTCCAAGATTTTAACAGCAATGTGGGGAACTAATCTAGGGGGTGTTACTTATATTTTAAGTGAAACATTTACTTGTTTCATTCCTAATAATCTGAATTGATTAATTTGAGACCTTATGAACTCCTTCTGCTTGTTAAAAATGTTTTCGATATTATTGACCAGAAGCCTACAGTTAAAATTAATGTTTTTCCTCTAATATTTGATCTAATTTTTGTCATCTCTCCATAAATACTTCTAATTATCATTCTAGGGCTTACATTATAGATATAACTTAGAGATTTATGCCTATGCTGACAAAATAATTGGTTTACGAACATCTAGGTACTAGGGTTTCATTTTAACAACTAAAATTGATTTGAGAGGGCACACATCAAAGCACCAGATTAGGTAGATGAAAGAAAACTTTTATTCTCTGTTGAGTTATTCTTAGGCATATCTCTTATCTATGCATAACAAATAACTTTCTATGATCGGTTTTCATTACCAGCTTTGGCTTGAAGTACATGTTATCTGACCTATAGTGACGATGTTAGAAAGTGTGGATGGATTAAAAATTACCTCTACTAGAAAAATGGAAAGTGCATATCCTACTTAAAGTACAACAGGGTTGTATTTTAAAATATGAAGTGTGTCACATTATTATGGTATTTTAATCTGGGAAATTAGTCTTGGTAATTACTTCTTTGTAAAAAAATAATTCCTATTTGGGATTATTAGACTTAACAGTTACTTCCTGGTATGAATAAATCTTGCTATATAATGGGAGCCACCCAAAGAGAAACAAATAAGGCTCATTATATATTCTTGCCATTATTGTTAACAGTATGAAAAACAGTTCTAGAAAACAAAATCACACTGAAAATTACTCTCTTAAAATGAGTATAG